>NC_077234.1:151084926-151389301 GCF_027887165.1 Monodelphis domestica | reverse complement strand
CATCTAAAAGAACAAAAGGTAAATAATTTCTAGGGAATTAATTAAAAAATGATGAAAAGAGGCCTAATCATCAAATTGTATTATAAAGTGATAATCATCAAAACAATCTAGTACTGACTAAGAAATAGAGTAATACATTGATGAAATAGGTTATGGAATCAACATACAGTATCAAATGACCATAATTAGCTAATGTTTGATAAATCCAAAGATTTTTGCTTTGGGTGAGGGAATTATTTGACAAAAACTACTATGAAAACAGGAGTTCAATATTCCAACTCACATCTTTCAGACTAGCTGATATGACCAAAAGAAAATGAAAATTGTTGGAGGGGATATAGAAAAATTTGTGCAGTAATACACTGTGGAACTGTTAACTAATACAACCATTTTGGAGAACAATATAGAAATAAATCTAAAGGCCAAAAAAACTATGCATCTATTTTACTTATGTAAAAATTTTATCTTATCTAAATAAAGCCATTTGTGCAAAATTATCCTCTCTACCTATATTTCTATACTAAACTCAGTAGATATTTTTTGCTACTAACAAACTAATTTATAGCTAGTTATAACATTGTTAATACCCTAGCTGTACATTGTTTCTCTCATTCAACTAGTGAAACAATGTAACCTTACCATGTTTATGTATTTCTGTTTGTGTTTTTGTTATGTTGTTATTTTTTTCTGTTATGTTGTTTCGCTAGTGTTATCTCAGTGTTACTGTTATGTTACTGTTGCAAGTAAATACTTACCATAACTTCAGATTTTCCTTCTCTTCTCATCTCAACTTGATTGAAGAATTCTTCTCCATATCAATGGGAGTAAATATATTTATGCTTGCTTGTGCATATGTGTCATATTGTATTTGTGTTATAATATATTACCCAAAATTTTAATCCATTAGTCCATTAATGGCTTGATTCCCTTCATTGCAAATTTCCTCAAAGTCTTTAAATTTATGTTTTTCAGTCTTTTAACAATGTCCATTAATTTCTTGAATCCTTCTCTTCATTTGCAATGTCCTCTTCCATCCACATGTCCTCTTTCACTGGAATGGTCCTTGCCTTACTGATTTTTCTGACTGCAAACTCAATTTGACTGATGATCCTCAACTTTTCACAATCTCTTCTTCATTTTCTTTCTCAATAATTTGTACAATGATACCATAAATCTCGACTTAACACTTTTACTGAAGATGGAGAAACCAACACAATTGTATAAGGTCTTACTCAACTCTCTTGTGTTACTGATATTTTATCAAAAGTTTTCACATATACCATGTCTCCTGGTTTGAAATTATGAAGAGAATAATCCAATGGACCAGATTGGATCAATACTCCCATATGTAAACCTCAAAATTTCTCAGACTTATGAATGTTAGGGGTTTCCCCCATTGGGGAATCTTCTACTTAAAAAAAATTCCCTAGCAGATGGTGAGAATTCCACTTGAGTGTGGGGGCTCCTTGCCTTGGGAATATCCCTACTCTACCCTACTTAGAACTGCTTTAGGACAGAGAGCTCCTTGAGAACAATGAAAAGTACTTTGATCCATGCTTATGGAAGGGACAGGAAGTTCTTTGATTCATGACTGTTTTAGAATTGATACAATGGGATACTAAGTACCTATAAAGGTGGGGCAACTTGTAAACTACTTAAACCTAAAAGGGTGATAACTTATTCAGAGGTTTTTTCTAATGAAATTTGTCGACACAGCAGCATTTTTTTCCTGACTTACTAAAGAGATTAAAACTACTCAGCTGTGAATTCAAATTGGGCGGTCCTATAGAAACATCTACAGTGATTGGTAGATGTAAGGACTTAGGGGAGGTGACAGAGAAGATTTTGCCCTTAAAAATAAGAGTTCAGGGAAGAGCTGGGAGGTCATTCTGAAACATTCAGATTGGAGAGACTCATTCTGAGGAGACTGATTCTGAAACATTCAGATGGAGGAGGGAGCTGGTGAAAGCAGCTGAGATGCTGCTGGCCTGGTGTCATTAGAAATCCTTACTTAGACAGATCTTATGGTGAGTTATAAAAAACTGACTGATTTCTCTTTTAAGACTCAGGTCTAGGCCATATTGGCTTTGAGGCCCTTCATACTTATTGCTTTCTTACTCTCTCTCTCTTTCTTTGATTACTCATTGTACTGTTAATTAAAATTTCTATAAAACCCAATTGACTTGGGTATTTGAATAATTGGGAATATTTCCCTGGCGACCACCTTATATTTGATTTTAAACCCAAGACACTGTAGTGAAACATATTTCTGCAGTCAAACTTACTCACCCTCTCTTATATCTATCACAATTTATATCTTCCACTATTTTAACCACTACAGTTTAAGACCTCAACCATTTTAAATCTCACACATATCATGTAGTTCTTTAAGATGTTGTTGTAAAGCACTTACATATGAAGCAAGTTGACAATCTCCTCCTAAGAGAGATATATTGATTGTCTTACAAGTTTTTGCCTACAATGGAGCATGTCCAAGGGGAATTTCATAGGATGGTATATGTATATCTGCTCTTGGTCTTGTACATATGTAAAACAAAGCTATGGGAAGAATATCTGACCATTTTAAATTAATTTCAGCACAGATTTTCCCCACCATAATCTTGAGTTCCCTATTTACATTCTCCACTTGACCTGAACTTTGTTGATGATAAGGAACATGATATTTAGGTATTATTCCTAGATTCTTATAGACTCTTTTAAGGATATCTTGGGTGAAATGAGATCCTTTGTCAGAGTGTATGGTAAGTGATACACCAAATCTAGGAATAATTTCCTTAATGAACACCTTTGCCACAAAGCTAGCTGTATTTTTATTTGATGGAAATGCTTCAGGCCACTTTGTCAATCTGTCTACAATTACCAGACAAAACTTGTATCTTCCAGCTTTTGGCATATTGATGTAATCAATTTGCAGACTCTCAAATGGACAATATGCTAAAGGTCTCCCACCTAAACCTTTCTGTCTGAATGCCCCTTGGTTGAATTTTTGGCAAATAGAAAAACTTGGAAAAGCTTTTACTTGCTATAGTACTTATTCCTGGTGCTACCCATTGCATCTTTAGAGAGTCTACTATAGCTTGAGTACAAAAATGACCTTTTCTGTGAATATCTTGACACAAATAGGTACACAAATCTATTGGTAACAGTAGTTTTCCAGTATCTGCAACCCAAATTCCATCTCCTTTTCTTGCTCCAAACTTCTACTTCCACTTTTGAATTTCTGAGTCTATGTATGCTTTTTCTAGATCATCAGATTCAATAGTTGACAAATTCATTAAATACACTGGAACATTCATGGCAGCAAATTTTGCAGTGATATCAGCTCTATGATTTCCTTTAGAAACTGAATCTCTACCAATAGTATGAATTCTACAATGGATCATTGCTAATTGTTTAGGTTTTTGGATAGCATACAACAACTCAGTTATTATTTCTTCATGAGCCATTGGTTTTCCAAATGAAGTAATAAAACATCATTGTTTCCAGATCTTTCCTATATAATGTCATGCAAAAAAGCATAATGAGAGTCTGTATAAATATTTGCACTTTTACTCTCAACTAGAAGACATTCTTACTTCACCAAATCTGGCCCTTTAACACTAAGGTGTTAAGTTAATGAACTATACCACAGGGCCTCAAATTCTATGAACACTGTTGCACCTGTACATCTAATTGTATCACACAAATATGAAGATGCATCAGTGAATAACACCAAATCTAGATTTTCAATTGGAGTGTCTTTTAAATCCATTCTAGGCATATCCACTAGATCTACTACTTCTACACACTCATATGATAGTACACAATTTTCTTGGTGAATCAGGAAGAAGTGTAGCTGGATTTAATACACTACATCTCCTCAACTGAATGTTCTTACTACCTAGGGGAATACTTTCATACTTAGGAATTTATTGATCTGAATAAGCTTGAGTATGAAATTTCCTCATTAGTGCTTCCATTTGATGTGAATGATACACAGTCAATTGACATTCCAAAACTAAGTCTGCTGACTTCTGGACTAACACTGCTGTAGCTGCTGCACCCCTTAGACAAGGAACTGTACCAGCAGCTATTGGATCAAGCTGACAACTATAATATCCAATTGGATGATAACTTTGTCCTAAAGTCTGTGTCAATACTCCCAAAGCAATACCCTTAGTTTCATTCACAAGAGTTGAAATGATTTTGTATAGTCTGGGATACCCAAAGCAGGAGCAGAATAAAATGGCTTATTTAAGCTCACTTAAGGCTTGCAGGTGTTCAGGTTTTAGTTTCAGAGGTTCAGATTCTGTATTCCTGGTTAAACCTATTAGACAGTTTGTAATTCACTATATCCAGGTATCCATTACTTACAGAAACTGATTTTTCCAAGAACCGCTCTGAGTTGCTTTTTGGTCTTAGAAGCACTCAGTTTCTGGATGACTGCTATTATTTTCTGTGTGATACTTCTGGAACCCTCTGATAAAACACATCCAAGATATTTCACTAGAAGTAAAACTCACTGCATTTTTTTCCTTGGAGATTTTATACTTATACTCATATAATTCTACAGAAAGAATCTGTTATCTCTGAGACACACTTTAGCATTCGAGGATGCAAAGAGAATATCATCCACAAAATGCACTAATTTACTTTCTTTGAATGTTATAGTTTTTAGATCTCTATTTAAAATTTGTGAAAATTGGCCTAGTGAATCTGTGAACCCTTGTGGAAGATGATTCCATGTCTACAAGTTTTTTCCCAGATAAAAGCAAAGATATTTTGAGAATATTCATGGATTGATATTGAGAAAAAAGCTGATCATAAATCAATCACAGTGAAATATCTTGCCTTACTTAGAATGGAAGAAATTATAGCAGCTGGACTTGGTACAATAGGATGTGTCTTTATCACATAATCATTTACTGCTCTTAAATTCTATATGAATTTATATACCACTTTGCAATTTTGATTTAGCTTTGACTTTTTGATTGGAAGAATAGGTGTATTATATTCTGAGAAGCAAGGTATTATAATCCCTTGTTGGATTAGGGATAGAATGATTGGTATGATACCCCCTATTGCTTCTTTAGTTAATGGTTATTGAGGTACATGAGGAAATGTTCCTTTCTTAGTCCTCACCCTTATAGGAGTAGTTGATTTCAATAGGCATACATCTGTCGAAGACATTGACCATAAACCTTCATGGATATCCTCAGGAATGGGATAAATGGAATCCAACTCATCCTCTGTACTGTGAATTTCAAAACTACTCCACTCTATTCAGACCATTCTTTAGAAGATCAGATTTAGTTATTTCCTGATCAATGACAATAGAGATATGTGGAATAACAGACTCAGGTCTTGGAAACTACATTCTCCACCCTACTCAGTGTAACAAGATTAGGAAGGGCTGCAGCAAACTCAAGATTTAATTATTTGAGAATATGGATTTCAACAAACATGTGCAAAAAAAAGGACAGACCTCTGGGCAGTCCTATGTCAAGCTAGATCCACCATTGGCACATATGAGACAAAGGAAGTGAGGTAGAGAACAGCCTCAGATGTTCTCGGGACTTCCTGTGAGGAGGGCTACAGTGCAGGTCGAGGCTGGTGCTTGGGGTTGGAGGAGCCCCGCGGACTGCTTTCCTTCAGATTGGTCACGTGAGTGATAAGGACTGATCACTTTCACTGTCTTGGCTATCCAAGTCCTTAATGCCTGCTTTGGCTCAGCCTGAGCCAGATTGGTTCTGTGTTAAACTTCTTTCCTTCTCTCCCTTTTCCTTTTCTCTCTCCCTCTAATACTTTCATCCTCCTGTTGTAATTAAAACACCATAAAAATTTGGCAGCTGATTTGAGTGTTTCATTTAGGAATTACATAAGTGAATTCCTTGGTGACCTTAAATTAATATATATCAGTCTTTAAAGTGATTTCAATATCACAGTATTGACTGAATCTAAGAACAGCAATGGAAAAGCTTTCAGAGATTCTTCTGGTAGATATAATAATATATCACCAATATCAGTATATCGGATTATTACTCATAATTTACATAATAAATCCCTACATGAAAGATTCATGTGATAGTCTGACATTCAAAGAAATGCATGCTCCACAGATAAAGGACCTAAAGTAATCAGTTTTGGTTGTAATTTTGCTTCTCTTTCTGGTTTACCAGTAGTTTATATTACTTCCATTGTACTAACCACTCTACAATTCTTAGGAAGACTTTGAAAAATTGATTTACTGGCTCCAGTATCAACCAGAAGATCATAAATCTTGTCTCCTATAGTAACAGATACATATAGTTATTGTAAATCTTAAAAACTTCTCAGACTGTACCTTAGAAGATTTGGTTTAGCTATTCCCTTATTGTAACAATGAAGACACTTGTTCTAACAAGACTCAGGAATGTATTGGGAAATTTTAAAATTATTCCACCCTACTCATACAGTGCCTTAGGGGAAGATAAAGTTGTAAAATCCTGATTGAACAATGAAAGTCTCTAACTCATACCTTATAGTAAACCTAGAACCTTAAGATAGGCCTATATTTAGATCTAATACAAAAAGGTGTTAAGTACCTGTAAAAGTTAAATTAGTACCTAAAAAGGTCAAGTAACTTACAAAAGGCAAGCTTAACAAAGAGTTGTGAAGTACTCAGAAGATATAATCTAACTAGAGAAGGTGAGAACCAAAGAAGGTGAGAACTAAAAATGGGAAGTCCTGGAAAAAACTTCTACTGTGGTTGTTAGATGTGAAAATTTAGGGGTGATGACATAAGAGAAAATTCTCTTTAAAAGAAGGATAAGGAACAGTTCAGAGGGAGTTCGGCAGTTGGATCGAGTTAAATTCTGAACTCAGTTCAGGAAACTGAATTCAGTGGAGGACTGGAACCCAGATTGGAGATGGTCTCCTGGTGAGTTATAAGACTGACTCCTCTTTCCCTTAGGCTCAGGGAGGCCACTTTGGCCAAGGCCTTTAACTATGGTTGGCTCAGCCTGAGCCAAAGCAGTTTAAGTTAATTCTCTCTCTCTCTCTCTCTCTCTCTCTCTCTCTCTCTCTCTCTCTCTCTCTCTCTCTCTCTCTGTCTGTCTCTCTCTCTCTCTCTCTCTCTCTCTCTCTCTCTCTCTCTCTCTCTCTCTCTCTCTCTCTCCCCCTTCCCTTAATTCATTAAAATCTACATAAATCCCCAGCTGACTTGGATATTTTCACATTTGGGAATTTCCCATGGTCACCACTTATTTAGATTTTAAATCAAAATACTAAAATTATCCTTACATTCTGTACTGTTTGGAGGTTGAAATGTTTCCAATACTGGTGCTAGTACAGTAACCAGTACAAAGCTCAGTCATTTCCTGTCCATCCAGGTTTACATCTGCTTGAACTGCATGATATTCCCAGGATTTAACATCTTTAACATCATCTTCAGCTTTTATACTAGTATCCTTGGTTCTTATACTTTCTACCTTGGTATCGTTACATTATCATTATCCAGTTTCCATTTTTCAATATTTTCTATTATTTTGCAATCATTAGAATTTTCTACTAATTTTTCATTACTATATTTTTTTCTTACACTTATTAACACTAATTACATTATCATTTGATTCAATCATATCTTCTATATCTTCATTAACCTTATTACCATTACAATCACTTTCATTTCATCTCAATCCATTTTCCCTTTATTCAAAGACAAAAGAACACTGGGTGAGCCTTCATAAGGAACAAGCCCCTTTGTTCTGATCACCCTTAACAACCTGACTATATTTTGCCCTTTCTTCAGACTTAACCCAGTCCTGCATAGTACTTAGATCTGGTGCTTGAGCTCCCTGTCAACAGGCATCCTGATATGTATTTCCATTATTCCTTCTTGAGTAGTTAGTCCAGCTATTATTGTTATTATTCTTGTTGTTCCAGTTATTATTGTTATAATTATTCTGTATAATAAATACTCTATTTCTGTTCAATTGTCTGGAAAATTGACCTCTATATCTGCATTCCCTGACAAAATGTTCAATCCTATTGCATAAAAAATACCTTTGGAGACCTGATTTTCTATCCTTAGGCTTGTAATAGTTGTTACTAGATTTCATGGATCTTAATACAGCCACTATCTTAACTTCTTTAATCTCACTGTCTCTTGCTTTGCCCTCTACTTCCTTCAATTTTCTTTTTAGATCTTCTTTAACTGTATCCCTTCCCTCATATTTGTCCTCAGTATCTTTACACAGGTATATTGCTTTCCTTCTAATATCCTCTAGTTCCATCTCCTCCCAATATGGATAATTATTTTTTTACATAGTTTTATTTTAGGGATAGCATTTTTCACAAAGATTCTTTTTATATATGCAATTGTTCCCTCTTCCAGAACATTCACGTTCAAGTATGTTTCAGCTGCTTTGGTAATTCAGTCAAGGAATGTAGTAGATGTTACTTTAGGCTTTTGTTTTATTCCCTCAAACTTAGACCATACATTTGGCCTTTTTCTGTATCAACCCATAACCTCTAGTATGGCTATTCTGGCTTCTTTCATCATGTCATATTGTGCCTTGTTATTCATGTCTCTGTCATAATAATCTTGTGGCCTTAGTGTTAATAAGGGATCCTGCCTAGTTTCATATATGAACTTGTTCCTTTCTCTTATTTTCAAAAGTTCTTTCATTAGTAGGACAAAATCATTATAATATGAATCAAACAGATCAATGGTTCTCTTAATTTCTTTGATTACCTTATTTGGTTAGTCTACAAAGGCAGGATTTCTCTTTCTTGTGGACTCTACGTCTTCAGGTATATATCTCTTCAGTGTTTTTACTTGAAAGATCTCATCCCTAGAAACCACAGGGAGATCTCTCAGAGGGAATATAGTAACCTTCCCTTCTGCCTCTTCCTTCTGCAGTCTATTCAAATTTTTAGATGTACCATCTTTTTCTTTTACCTTAAACCCATATTCATTATTTATAAACCTTTTGTCTTTTAGGTATATTTCCATTTGGTTTAGTTGTTACTACATCAATATCACTGTTTTAGTTCTGAATCCTTTGTTACCCATACCATTAAAATCTTAAACTCATTATCTATAATAAATAACACAACCTTACACTTGTACACAATACACATACAAATACACAGTATGGGACTATAGGAAAATACAGTTTGCCCAGTAAACAACATCCACGGTTTCATCCATTGGTAGTCAAACAACATGTAACAGACTTTAGGGAACAGAATGAGAACAATGTATGGGATGTGTACAACACACTCCCAAAGTACAATAAAAATATCCTTTAATAATCCCCAGACATGTTTACATTCATTAGTAACCCAGTGTATACAATAGAATTAGTATTGCTGTAATCTACTGTGATCCCTTTGTAGCTATACACAATTAAAGAAAGGAAAAATATTTCAAAAAAATTCAAAAAAATTCCAAGATGGTTGCCTAATTTATGTGCCAGGGGATTAAAAATTTAACTGTCTCTCTCAGTTCAGTTAGAGTCCCAGAGTTCTATTGCCCCCACCTTTGGAATATTCCACCTGCTAAGAGCAAAATGGAATCTTCCCAGTATGTAACTGACTTTGACTTTTCTAACTGCTATATGCTTATATTAAATCTATATTCCTAAGTCCTCTTCTATGCTGACTCTGCCAAAAGTGGTATGTAGCATTTAGGAAAGGGGAAAGGTTTATACGGAGGGGGAAAAACATGCTTAAATAAATCAGTTTATTAACAAAGATAAGAATGACCGGTAAAGAAAAAGGGAAAGGTTTGCATCTGACTGTTTGCCCAAGATATTTAACTCACTATAGTTAATTTCCTATGCTTCACCTGTCTAACTGAATCAATTAAAGATTCTAAGGATAAGTCCAACAGGGAACCCAGAATCTCACACACAGAGTCCTTGATGGGTCAGGTAATAGGAATCCAGTTTTTAGGTCCTTAGATGCTCCAGGAAAGAGGGAAAAGCTCTTCCAAATCACTCTGTCCAACGGAGTGTATAGGGAACTTCGTCTCAAACTCTGCTTGATGGCATTATAAGGCTAGCTTGATAGATGGATTTGTCCAGGGAGAGTCTCAGATCCATACCTCCAGACTTGAACTCCAGCACCAGACTCACTGTTGGAAACCTCCTCCTTTAACAGCTTAGAACTTTTACCCAGCCAGCTCTTGGAGATTCTAGGCTTAAGGGCTGTCACTACTCTTGCAACTTCTATGCACTTTGTAACTTCTCTAAGTACATGTTACAGGACCTCAGATTCATGGCACCCTCTCTTCTCACCTTCCCACCTCAGTAAGAAAGACTTTTCTTGCTATCTTGTCAATTTGTCATTGCCTTAAAATGGAATAGAATTTAAGGGACCTCAGGTCAATCTCTGCCTCACTATGGTATCTTGATATATGGCGTCTTTCTAAATCACAATGGACTAAAGATATTCAAATTTTAAAATTCTGAGGTTCCACCTCACACTTATCATAAAAAACAAATGTTAGAAGTTATGATGGAAATATAGGTGCATAAAAATACTTGTGAAACAGCAATCAGGTTGATTCATTCTGGAGAATAATTTAGAAATATGCCCTAAGGATTAGAAAACAGTGCATCACATTTGACCCAATAATACCATTACGAAATCTGTATCCCAAAGAGAAAAAAAAAAGGAAAAGCACCTACATGTATATACATATTTATAACAGTTCTTTTTGCAGTGGCAAAGAATTGGAAATTGAAGAGAACTTTATCAAGCAAAGAATGACTCAGCAAGTTGTGGCATGCGATTGTGATGCAATATCATGCTTTAAGAATTAATGAGATGAGCATATTTAATTATCATTTATTACATATTTAGAAAAATAACTAAAAAATTGTGGAAAAAAGAATTGATGAGAAAATTGACTTTGGATAAGACAAACAAATAAAAACATGGCAAGAAATTTTTGAACTTGATGAATCAATGTAAAGTGAGGAGAATTGCAGATTGTCTATAGTAAAAGCAATGTAATGACAATCAAATATTAAAGAATTGGCTTCTATGATCAATTAAATTATCTGAGACAATTTCAGAAGACTCATATAAAATGTGCTATGCACCTTCAGATAGAATTCATGAAGTCTGAGTACAACTTGAAGTCTTCTCATTTTATTTTAATTTTTGAAATATATCTAGTATAGAAATGAGTTTTACATGATTCCACATAAATAACATATCATATTGCTTATCTTCTCAGTGTTTGATGGCAAGTGTGGAGGAAGGAAGATAATTTGGAATTAAGAATTGAAAAAGAAAAGGTAATCTAAAATTAAATGAATAATATATTTTTTTAAATAGGCAAGATTGAAATGGACAAAAAATAAAATAAAATTATTTAGTACAGTGACACATGAAGGGACTTATCCAAAGGCATAATGTTAGAATGTGTCAGGAATAATACTTGAAGCAAGTACTTTATGAATGTTAGGAAAGCCCTTTTTATATTAATCTAAAGTTTTTTCTCAGATTAGTTTTTTCCCTGATGATAGAATATGTAAATAACATTGCTTTAATTAAGCACATTATCACTGGTTGAATAATTTGGTCAATTCATCCCCATAATTATATATTTATAATTTAGGGGGGGAAATCTAGGTGTTTACTAGCAGCACATAGAAGCTTAAGAACTTGCCTGAGATCCAACAACTTGTGAAAGTCAGAAACATAATTGCATTGGTTTACTTGTCTCCAAAACTATGACTCTTTTTACTATAATATACTACTTCTACATTGCTGCTATAAGAAATTTATTTAATATCCTATCCTTTTCATTTTTATCTGGAATTTTATCTGAATTACAATTAATGCTTCATTATTAGACTCATGAATTGAAATTTTACTTTGAAAAACAAACCTAATATTTTATCAAATTCTCATAAAAACTAGTAATACGAGAACATTGACCATCGTTTCCTTTTCCAAGTGACTATGGTTAAAATATGACGTTATAGTGGGAAATGCAAAAAACAACATAATAAAGTTGACTTCAAAATAATTTCCATAAAGACAATGGCAAATTTTCGATATATAGGTTAATACAAATTATATCATACTGCATAAAAGTAAAGTGTCCCAAATTATAATAAATCAATAGAAAATGTTGAAATATCTTCCTGCTTATCTTTAAAAAGAAACTCTGAAGAACTAAAAGAAAATAAAATTTATCTCTTGATACTTGCCCTGCACCATCATCTCAGAGCTGTTAAAGATTACTTTTAGATAATGTATGAAGTACTGCTATAGAAAAATGACTATCTGGGTCCTCCTAGGGCCATTAGTCAATTAGAGTCCTAGGTTAATTCTTTCAGGCCCACAGAAGACCATTTGTCACATTACTGCTCTTGCATTGTCTTAATTTTCTGAAAGTGTTAATGTGTCTTCCTTAATTGCTTAACTTACAGTCAGGAACTTATGTACTTGATCAATAAGAATGCTAGAAGATTTAATGTTTTAGAATTTCTTCCAAACACTTACACCACTTTCTTATATAGTATCTGCCTTATATAGTAGCCGCTGCTATTATCTCCATTTCATAGATTTAAAAAAAAAACCACAACACAATAAAATTACACAACAAGTAAGTGGTAGAAATGATATAGAATTATGGTTCTTTGAACTCTCAATATAATAATTTCTAGTAGATGCTATGATAACATGCTGTGTCTTCAATGTTTGCTTAGTCATTTTTCAGTAATGTCCAAGTCTGTGACCTCATCATGGATTTTCTTGGCAAAGATACTAGAGTGGTTTGTCATTTACTTCTACTGCTAACTTTAGAGAAGAGGAAACAGAGGAAAATAGGGCTAATTGACTTACCCATATTCACACAGCTAATAAGTATTGGAGAACAAATTTGAAATCACGAAGATGATTCTAAATGACTCTAGGTTTGGGCACTCTATTGCACCATCTATCTGCCCCTATTCAATTTAGCTTACCTTAAAATGATTTGAGAAATTTGTAAGAGTAATCCAGAAATAAATGAACATGAAGATTTGAAATATTTTACATAATACTTTCCCAAAAAGTTAAAAATGTCATGCAAAAACATATCCACTCTAAAGGATAAATACTTAATTCTCACTTTTACCAGTGATGAAATTTCTGCTTGTAAAAGTTACTGATACAGGTCAAATAACTAGTATGAAAGTTTTTCATCATTCCTGGACCTCAGTTTATTGATCTATTAAATTAGAAGTTTATATATATGTATAGTTCTTAATGTTCTAAATGCCCAATTCAAAGCTTTTGACACTCTACCAAGGTACTTCTTCATAAAGATCTGCAGAGAGTCCTTGTAATAAAATGTGAAGACTGGGGGAAGCTGAAATCAGAAGCAAAATTCCTTTGAGGCCTGACAGAGTAAAAGAAGGAACAAAATGGTACAAAGAGTGGGGTGGAATAGGATGGAGAGAAATATAAAACAATCATATATGTAAAAGAAATTATATGTTCTCTAATAAAAGACCTCATGTCTCAGACAGTGAAATAAGTCAACTATATAAGAAAATAAGTTATTTCCCAGTTAATAAATGGTTAAAGGATATAAGAGAATATTTTTGAAAAAGTCATGAAGCTATCTATAGCATGTGGGGAAATGCTTTAAATCAATATAGATTAGAGAAATAAAAATTAGGACTCTGAGTTACCATCTCACTTATCTGATTGGCTTTCATGACAGAAACAGAAATTGATAATATTAGAGTGGATGTGTGAAAAAATGGGAAATTAATGTAGTATTGCAGAAACTATATACATCTAATCCGTCTGGGCAGTGATTTCGAACTTTTACCAAAGTGCAATAAAACCAGGAATAAAATAACCCAGCAATATCATTACTAGGACTATTTCCCAAAGAGATAAAAACCAAAAAGAGTTTTGGGGAGGCAAAAGTATTTATAGCACCTTTTTATATGGTGGAAAAGAATTGGAAAATGAGGAGCCATGCATCAATTGGGGAATGGCTAAATAAGAAATGGTATATGTTTGTAATGGCATGTTTTGTTGTGGGAAATGACAAGCAGGAAGAATACAGAAAGGCTTGAAAACACACAAAATCATGCAGAGAAAAGTGAACAAAACTAGAAGATTATACACAGTATAATGACAATACTGTACAATCAACAGCAGTGAATGCAGTGAATGACTTGTCTGTTCTCAGCAATACAACGAGCCAAGTTAATCTCAACTTAGTTATGATGAAAAATGCCATCTGTGTCCCGAGAAATGATAAAATATGAATTTAAATCTAAACATACCATATTTAATTTAATTTTTTGTTTTATTTGTTTTCTGCTACAAAAAGGCTAATAGAAAAAAATGATTTATGTGATTGCACATGTAAAATTTGCATACAATTATCATTTGAGGGAGGAGATATGGGTAAGATAGAATTTAGAATTCAATTTTTCTAAAAGTTAAAATTAAAATTTTTCCATGTAATTGGTGAAAAATAAAATATTTTAAAATAATTAGCTTCCTCATTTTTCTCTGTCCTGTAATTTTCGTAATTGTTGATAATTGTTGGATTCATGATCAAATAATATTTAACAACAGCAACAAAAGTTCATCATTATGTCAGTAAGAAGTGAGTTTTTTCAGTAAAAGGAACAAATAAAGTTCACCTATAAAGGCAAAGTAGAGCCTCAGTCTTTGTTGAAGGAATAAATATCTGCACCACTAAAATCACAAATCCTTCAAGTTTTGAAAATGTATGGAATAGCAACTGGCACTTAATGTCATAACTCAATAAAGCTAAAAACACTAAAAAACGTATTTAGCTATTCAGAATTAGAAAGTTAGAGCTACTGCTGTATGAAAATTAAATACTAAATTTAAAAAGTTGTCAGGCAGAAAGCATTTCAAATATATCACATTCATTTAAAGAATATCATTTAGGGGGAAAGTAACCACATTAGTGATGTTAATGAACTCTATGTAATTAAACATTTCTTTTAAAAGTGAAAATATTGAGAAATTAAAGACCTTAACAGAGCAAGGAGTCAAACCAAATAAAAAATGGGCAATGGTCTTAATTTTTTATTTCAACAAACAAAATTTGTGTCTTTGGAAAAATGACACTGAACATGAGGAAGAAGGTAATTTCCATAATCTAAAAAAAATTCTAGTGAATGAGATTTAAACAACATAATGATGAATGTGGATCTTTAGGATAAGTTTTATGTGAAACCAATGTCTTGTGTTCTTTCAATCAAAGAATCAATCAATAAAAATTTAATAATAATTTACTTTGTGGCATGGACAATACTTTCCTTAAGAGATTGAAAGGAAAAAATGATACAATATGTACTACAATAAATTACTAAAGACACCAAAATAAAATTAAAAATGAATGAAAAATATATACATACACAATATAATTATGGCATTAAAAGCCATAAAACAAAGAAAGATTTGGGAAATATTTTTTCATTGGAAATAAATGATCCTAAATTATACTTTTGACAATGTTGCACTCTCCAGAAACCTCAATAAAATGCAATGGTTCCATTTCACTGCTAATATCAAATACAAAATCCCTTCATGACCATTCCCCTTTCTGCCTATCTAGTTATCTTTTAACTTATTTCCCAACACACACTTATTGAACTATTGACACTGGCTGATTGGCTGTTCTATGAAAAGAACACTCCATGTCTCCATTCTGGACATTTCTTTTTCTAATTTGCCTTTATGCCTGGAATACTCTCATTCTGTTTCTGCCTCCTGCCTCTTTGTTTTCCATTAAGTCCCAATTAAAATGTCATTTCCTATAGGAAACTTGCCCCACCCCTTTTAATTCTACTTGCCCTCTCACTTTGAAGTATTTGCTATTTATCTTATGAATATTGTTTGTACATATTTCATTGCATATTTTCCCTTCCTCAGAGCCAATGGACATCTTATTACTGCTTTTAACCTCCTTTTTGCTTTTTTCATCCTCAGTGCTTAAAACAATGCCTGATGCATAGTAGGGATATATTATTATTTATTAACTGACTGCTTAGTATAAGTGGTAGCTGCATGAAGTATTATCTACTTTTTAGACAAAAAAATATAATTTTGTGTCATTCTAGTTTCTAATGTTCTTAGATCTAATATAGCATCACTAACAGTTTTAAAATTTAATAGTATTCACAGCAAGAATTGATTAAAAAAACACTAATAGGCTTGGTAAGGAAGGTTACATTTACAGAGATCATTAGGGAGACCCTGATTTCTTGATCATTAATATGGAGTTTATCAATCTTAAGAATAGAAGTGAAATATCATAACTGTTCACATCAGAGCAGAAGTGATGAATCAGAATGGAAGTAAATTAGTCTGCAATGCAAAATCCTTAAGATGTCTCATAGAGAGTTCTTATCTGCCAACTATGCCATATTCATTAGTGTATTTAACCTTTGTTAACACTTTTGATCCTTAAGTTGATGAGTTATTTTGCTAATAGTTTCTATCCCCCTCAGGGGATCTTCATACATTTAAAAAGTGTTGATTGAGAAGGACAAAGTAGGACAATTTCCAGTGTCTTCCCTTTCCTCTGTTCTCATAACTATTACCTTAGTTCAAACCCTAATTGTCTCTTGTTTAGATTATTACAGTAGTCTCCTAATTAGTAACTGTGCTTCACATTTCTCTTTCTTCTAGTACTTCATGCACAATCCAGAGACAAAGTAATTTTATTTAAGTGCATATCTGACTATGTGACTCCTCTATTCAGTTAAAAACAGTGGCTTCCTATTTTACATCTAAGATTACATAAAAACCCTCTGTTTAGCTTTTAATACCATAAACAACCTGTCCCTAACCTATTTTTTCAGGCTCATTTAACATTATTTCCCCCCCCCATTCTATATTTCAGCCAAATTGACTTCTCTCTGTGCTTCACATACAATGAATGTTTATCCTTTGCTTCCTTGCATTTATACTGGCTGTGCTACATGCCTGGAAAGAATTTCTTTCCTACTTTTGCCTTAGACAATTTATCTCTTCCTGAAAATCTGGCTGTCTTCAGGAATCTATGAAGAAAAGAAACAGTCATATAGTAATGAAAAATCTTCTATATGCCATCAACTGTACTAAGCACTTCACAAATATCTCATTTGATATTTTACCTTGGGGGGTAGGAGCTCTTGTATGTTTTTATATTTAAGGAAAATTAGGTTGATAGTGTTTAAATGATTTATTTAAAGTCATATAGCTAATAAGTATCTGAGGCCAAAATTGGATCTCAAGTCATGTTGATTCTATGCTCAGTGATATATCCATGATGTCAACTAGGCATCTAAGTTCTTATATTCAGGCACTGTACCAAATCCTAAGGATACATTGAAAAGCAAAAACAAAACAAGAAATATTCACTTTTCTCAAGGAGATCACATTCTATTGTCTCAACCGCCATTTTTCTGAATGTTACTCCCAAATGCTAGTTCTCTCCCTCCTAAATTATATTGAATATAACTAAACTGTAGATATTAGTATCTATCTATTATGACCATGAAAATATGGGTTTCAAGTCTGTGAATTGCCCAAGCTATAAAGATAATTTTGATCGCCATGGGAAAAATCCCCAAATATGAAATACCCAAGTGAGCTGGGTTTTATGGAGATTTTAATTAATATAAATGAAGGAATTAAGGAAAGAAGGGAAAGAGATAGAGTAAGAGGAAATAATAGGAGGCCTTTCTCTTTAAGAGAGAAACTAAGTCAGTCTTTAATCCCTCACCATAAGATTTGTCCCAAGCAAACTCCAATTTTTCACTGAAATCTTCAACTCCTGAACTGAGTTCCAAGACCAGCTCTGACTCTTGACCTCCAAGTCAACTTCCAAAGCTGAATTAAATCGAACTCCCTTGAATTGGTTCAGACAGCTCCTTTTAAAGAGAAATTTCTCTTGTGTCACCTCCCCTAAATTTTCACTCCTACCAATCACAGTAGATGCTTTTCCTAGGACAGCCCATTCTTAGTTTTTAGTTCTCACATTCTCTGGGTAGATTATATCTTCTGAGTACTTCACACCTCTTTGTTAAGCTTGCCCCTTGCAAGTTGCCTGACCTTCTAGTGATTAATTTAACCTTCATAGGTTATTAGCACCCTTTTGTATTAGATCTAAAAATAGACCAAGCTTAAGGTTTTGGCTTCACTATAAGTATGAGTTAAGTACTTTTCCATTGTTCAGTAAGGAGTTTACAACTTTTATCTTAGGTATGGGTGGAGTAATTTAAAGTTACCAATACATTCCTGATCAAGTAACTCCATTGTTTAAATGAGGAATAACCTTAACCATAACCTTAAGATAATGTTCCAAGGTAGAGTCTGAGAAATTTTAATATTCACTCTATCTATCTATCTATCTATCTATCTATCTATCTATCTATCTTTCTCTATAGATTATATGCCTTTGTTTCTCCTGCATTATAATATAATCTCTTTGAGGGTAAGGATTATTTTGCATTATTCCTAATTATATCTCTAGCACATTACTGGCACAATATAGTAATTTATTAAATAATTGTTGACTTCTTGGTTTTTGATGTAACAATGAATTGTTCCATTTTAATTACAAATATACTCCTAACTTATGTATTAAGGTTTTGTAAAGATTAAAATTAGTATCCAGTACTCCAAGTGTCATATTTAACAATATTTATTAAATATTTATCTTTAAGTATAAGGAAGTAAGGCTGGCAAAAACCAAAAGCCATTCCTCCCTCCTCCACCATGGAACCAGAGAGCCCACATGGGGGGAAAACAGAAACTCAAAACTTCCCCCACATAAGGAGACACACAAACAGGAAAAGGAAATGGGGATTGTGGGAAATGTAGTCTCTAGGGTTGAATATTCTAAATCAATATATTTTCCCCTGATCCTTTGGGAAACCAGTTTCCCCAATGGATCATGAAAACATAACTAACATAACTTTAACCAGAGGTATATACAAATGCTACAGTTTTTAAAGGGAAATTACAATAATTTGGGGATAAGAGGAAAATAAAAGGGAAAAGGAACAAACCCAATAATAGGTTAATTGACAAAAAGCCAATTAGGTTGAAGTACACTTTGGCATAAGAGTGTACATTTAAAACAAAAGCATTTAAACCCCCCCACCCCAAAGTTCAAATTTGTCATATCTCAAAGTTCACTCTGGATCTTCTGATACAGAGTGTGGTCTCTGCAGGCATCTTCACAGTGCCTTCTAGATTCTATGAAGTAATCTCTTGTTTCAAATTTGGCTCAAATTCAAGTCAAAGTTCATAACAATAACATAGTCTCCCCTGAGGAAAATAATAATACATTCTCCCCCGGAGGATATAGGGATGCATGTAGGAATTACACAGGGATACATGGTCAAATCATAAGGCATATGAATCAAGTATCAAATAAACATCAAGGAATCAAAGAAATTAAAATAAAATAAAAATTTCTGAGTCAGATAAAATATAAAAAGAAAACTTAAAGAAAAAGAAAAACATTCTGGGAAGATGGAAAAAAAATTCACAACTCACAACAGGTTCTTGTAGTGATCCATGTCTCATAAGCATACAACAACAATTAGTCACTAAACCAGTTTAGTAGTCTTGACTATAGTAAGTTGTCAAATCATGAGACAAAATAGAAAAAAGAGATTAGATCTCGAGACACATAGAAAATTGAATTTCCTGGTTAAACTCTTTTTCTTTTTTGGGGGGGGCAGATAATAGAGCCAGAGCAAATGATGTCATATGCTTGATATAGAGTGTGGTACAAGAAAGTCCTGCATTTAACATATGTTAAACAGCTGCATCCTTGAGTCTCACACATGATCAAGTAACTGTGCTTTTTGTGCAGAGTGTCATATATCCCCATAGATGTGGTTTGGCTTATTTTACTTTTTGTGCTTCTTTGGCACTTTGCAAGTCAAGTTTTGCGTTCCTTTGTGGTCCATTTGTCCTTGGATTAGACATAGTCATTGAGCAAAAGTCTTAAAATAGTTAAATAACTAGGCAGGTTGCCATAGTCCAAACCTTTTTGCGTATGTTTAAAAAAAAATATATATATATATACATATATATATATATAATAGGTAAACAGACATCTTAGGTTATCCTATTGCAAAAAGCAAAAATAGTTAAAAAGTTTTTCAATACTAGTGATGTGTTTCAAAGGCAAAAAATGAGAAAAGGGAAAAAATCAAATACTGTATGACACATATAGGAAGAAAACAAAATGTTAAAATTGTGTATATTTCACAATTACAGAGGTAAAATATAGAGACTAGTTTTCAAAAAATTAGATTTATTTACTCTTTGACTTACCATGATCTGCAGTGTGACTGCAAATAAAGCAGATAAAACAATGAGAGTGCAAATGAGATAGACAAAGAAATAATACATTCAAGAAAATTAAAAAAAATGATTAAAGGCACAAAATGTTACAAAAAGTCACATCAGGTCAAAATATGTCACTAATACAGACTGTCTTCTATGTGGTAGTAGATGTATTGCCCTACAAGGCAAATTGTGCAAATTCAAGGATTAATCAAAGGGCAACAAAATAGTACAAATCCAGCAATTAAGAAGTCTAATCACAATCAATAGTCAAATACAATCAGTGCAAGCAAGTATTCACCATCAACAGAAGGTTGGTATAGTTAGTAGAATCTGGAATGGTCCATCATAAGCAGATTCAGTTTACATAATACATTTGAAATTCTTTATGTACACACTATCACCTGGGTTTAAATCATGAAGGGAGAAATCAATGGGGCCTACTTGAACAGCAGCTCCATAGTCATGGATTTCTTTCAATTTTGTTTATAATTGTCTGATATATGTAGCAATGGTTGTATCCCCTCCTAACAGTGAGGTATAGGCAGGGGCAAATGGTTGTGCCTGAATAGGTGGATGTCCAAATAGCATCTCAAATTTTGAGATGTTTAAATCACTTCTGAGTTTGCTTCTGAGATAAACTAGGGCCATAGGTAGAATTTCAGGCCACTTTAAATTAGTCTTTGTGCATAATTTGCCAATCATAGCTTTACATTCTTTATTCATTCATTCCACTTGGCCAGAGCTCTGGGGATGATATAATATATGAAATTCATGAGTTATTGTAACGGGTAAAATTAGGGGTTATTGACTGATTATATTATATTAGTAGTCTCCAGGGATTAATTCAATCCCAATATAATACTCAAATCAGTTTGGGATTTCTATGGTGGTTTAATTACAATAGAGGGAAGAAATTAAGAGAAATAGAAAGGGAATTTGGACTGCTCTGACAAGCCAGATAGGAATTCAGAAGCCTAGGCCAAGGGACCTTCTCAATTTAGCTTGGCTTCTAGCCATAAGGCCTCCTCTGAGATGAGGGGCCTCCTAGGAGGATACCGTTTTAGGAGGTAAAGGAAAAAAAAACTGGAAGGGGCTTAGTGATTTCCCCATAGCAAGGGATCCACTGATGACAAAATCCTTTTACTCTAAGAATAGCTCTCAATTGCTTTTTAGTGGTAGGAGCACTTGAATTTTGGATATTTTCAATATTCTTGGGACAAATTAAATGGGACCCAGCAGTCAAAATAAAGCCTACATTTTGGTCCCTGGGAGAGACACAAATAAACTTTGTCCTTGGAGACCTTGTGGCCTCTCTTACATACCTCTAAGACAAGTTGTTTGCTATCCACTTGGCATGCTTCAGCATTTGGTGAGGACAAGAGTAAATCATTCATATACTGAATTAAACAACAGTATTTAAATTTTATGGCATCTGTATCAGTAGTTAAGAATTCTGTGAACAGAGTAGGGCTGATTATGAAACCTTGGGGCAGAAGAGTCCAGGTCCCTTTGTAGCCCTTCCAGGTGAAAGCAAACATATACCTGGAGTTCTCATGTATGGGTATAGAGAAGAAAGCTGAGCACAAGTCTATTACTGTAAAATATGTAGCTGTGCTAGAAATGAAGAAATAACTGTATTTATGTTGGAAACTACAGGGTGTTCATAATGTGATTGTTCATAGCTCTCAAATCCTGTGCAAAGAGATAGAGATGCTTGCCATCAGGCCCCAGTTTTGGCTTTTTAACAGGCAGGATGGGCATACTATATTCAGACTTACTGGGAATCATGATGCCTTGGTTAGTCAGGGAATTTATTACTGGTGTAATGCCATCAATTGCCTCCTTCAAAATAGGGTACTGAGGAATAGAAGGAGGTGGGCTATATTTTGTTTGAATTTGGACAGGGACAGCCAATATAAGTAGGGCAATATCAGAAGATTATGTGGTCCAGAGAGACTCAGGTATATCAGTTGAGATCTCAAAAATAGGAGTCTCCTTCGTTTGATAAGTATTTGTAAGAAGTACAGGGAGTAAAGTTAAGGATTCCTCAGGCAGTTCTGGTGTCATAGAGCCATCTGGAGAGCAAGTTATTGTGGCCCTAAGCTTGCACAAAAGGTCTCTCCCCAGCAAATTTAAAGTGGAGTCAAACATTAAGAGGAAAGAGTGTTCCACACTAAGGGGTCCGATGGACACTATTCTATGGAAAAGCTTGAGAACCCTTAGTGGTGTCACTGATACCCCCCTGACATTAACTGAGCCAATGGAATTGCAATAGGAATCAAGTGTATTCTTCAATACAGCCCGGGAAGCTCCAGAGTCCAAAAGGTGTTACCAACCTTTAATGTTACATGGGGCTCATTAGTAAGGGGGGAAGTGGATAGGGACAATGGGCAGTAAGATGTCAGGGTCTGGAAAATCAAAAGTTTTATACTATGATTCCTGTGCCTGAACCACGCCCTGTACACCTTCATAATCTTTGGGTAGTACCTTTGGCTCCCCCCATGAAGGGCAGTAGCTCCCTGGGTGGTTCCGGGGAGAGCTCCACTCAAAATATACTGATGAAGTGTCATTTTGTATGAGTTGTCAGGTGCCTGATTTATGCTCCTAGGATTACTATCAGTCCTAAATTTATGATTCCTGAAAACACCATTATAATTAGCATTCCTGAAATTGTTCCTATAAGAATTTCTCCGGTTGATATGGTTCTTCAGTACCTAGGAAAATTCCAACAGTTCATCATTATGTGGCCCTTCTTATGACAGAATTGGCAGGTAAAGGATTGAGAGTTATATTCTTGGAGAGGAGCTAGCACCATTGGTTGATCATCATGCCCTTTGTTTTGTTTATCAATCTTAATCCTCCAAAAATTTTATTTGTTTTCTCAAGGTTTCTATGATATTATTAGCCTCTTCCAGTTTGCAAAGCATTTATTTCATATACATTATTTTATTGGAATTATACAATATACAATATATGAAGTAAATATTATGAATATCCCCATTTTATTAATGAAGAAATTGAAACTTAGATTTTGTGATGTTCCTTTCCCTGGGTCATACAACTAATAAGCATCTGTGATATTGAAACCACTTTAAAAGACTGATATATATATATATATATATATATATATATATATATATATATATTCATTTAAGTTCACCAAGGAATTCACTTATGAAATTCCTAAATGAAACACTCAAGTCAGAATGAAGTTTATAGTAGTTTAATTACAACAGGAATAATAAAGGAGAGGGAGAGAAGGAAAGAAGGTGAAAAGGAAAGAGGTTAACTCAACTTTTCTGGCAGAGCCAGGGGGAGTTTAGGCCTTGGAATGCCAAGGCAAGGAAGGCAATCAGTCCTTTCACTCATGTGATTGATCCGAAGGAAAACTGCCTGCCAGCCTCCTCCCTGCTCAAGCTCCTAGAACAAACTGGCACCCAGCCCTCTCCACAGGAAGTATGCGAACTCCAGAGGCTGTTCTCTACCTCACTTCCTGAGCCTCACACATGCCAATGGTGGTTCAAGTTTGGCTTAGGACAGCCCAGGTGGGCAGATAATTATTTCTGATTTGTCATTGACTAGCACATGCCCGTGTAGTATGGGTGTGCACAATTTTGGGTTCTAGACCAAGCAAGATAGAGATTTTAAAAATCACACATCTTAGGTAGAATTTGAACTTAGTTTTTCTTACTCCAAGGACAGCATTTCATAAACTATTCTATGTTGTCTTTCATAGATAATCATGATATGAGGCTAAATATATTAACTAATACAGAGAAAACTAATTATACTATTTTCTATAGATATTATCTTATTCAATATCATTGTTGGATTATAAAAAATCAGCTGGTCCAAATCATAATTTAAAGGGAAATAAAACTAAGGGTCATATAAATGAAACACAAATTTCCAAATTTGAAAAGAGTATGCTCAATGATTTCCAAGCTCATACTCAGTGATATGTAGTTAAAAAAAAAAAAAACAAGTTCATTGAAACAAGATTTCTATTTAGGATCACAGTGAAATTACCAGCAGAGCTCTGGAGTACAGATGGCTGGAGAAGAAAGTGAGGACATAATAAGAACTGAAGATGTTTTCATCTATGTTACTAATTCAGCAGTCTTCAGACAGTAAAAAGAAACTTAGGAAACAAACAGCTCTTAATAAGTATTTACTATGCTATGTACTTTACAAATGTTATCTCAACTGATACTTTCATCAGTCTGATAAGGTAGGTGCTATTACAATTCGCCAAAGATATTCTTCATATATATTGCTTTCTTCAGATGCCATAGAAATTAAAATCCTCAAAGTAGGAAGAAAAAAATAATCATTCAATGGAGCTATTATCCAAGAAGATGGCAATGATAATACTCATGAACTAACTTTTAAAACTATTTATAAAATAAATTAAATTAATAAAGACCTTAGTGGAAAATTTTAAATTGGACTATAAAAGTCACCAGAAAAGCTGATGAAATATTATGTGAATGAGAAAATGAAATTTTATATTTTATTATTAAAAAGGAATAAGTTATCACAAAGGGGATCATGGAATAGCATTGTTTTTTAAGTAGGAGAGTCATAACTATCAGAAAATATAAAAGAAATATAAAAGAAAAGAATAATAATCTTTTTGGTAAAGAAAAAAAAATAAGTAATAATATAATGAAATTATATTAAGAGACAAGTCAACCAGAAGAATATTTTTCTTTCAAGTCAACCAGGATATTTTTCATTTTTCTCTGCACATCTCATTTATGGTAATTTCCAAATGATCCCAGATAATGAATTGACTCTTTCATCCTGCATTGGACTTTTTAAATTCTAGGAATTCTTATCCTATTCAGATTTTATCTTAGTTGCTGTATTAATGCCTCTGTGAAGACTATATTGTGGCAGGGTAAGGGAACTTCTGTATATGTGTACAGAGAACCATGGCCATGTTAGGGATCTGGTAGAATTAACTTTTAATTAATCAGCCTACTCTTTAAAAATGCATGCTTAACTGTTATATTGTTTAAGGGAGTTTGGGAAACAATTTTTTAATTTTCTTTTGTCTTTTTTTTAGTCTTAAGTATAATTTTTGTCTGAATTTATTAAATTATACCTGATATTTGGTATTGAAGGATCAGTTTACAAAGTCTAAGAGAAATAATAACATTGCATACCCCAAAGCTTAGACTACTGAAGTCAGCTACAAAATTAAATCTTATGGGACTATGACTGATTCATGATTTTGATTCTAGATATACTAAGATGGGAGCAATGACAGTCATTGATTATGAATTACAAAACCCCTGTGGGCATGGTATGTGTCATTGTTAAAGTAGGTAGAGCTATCTCAGGGGAAGGCTGGAAGAGTGACTGTTCAATAAAGAGTGAGGTATGAATTTTCTTATTTTTTCCCCTAGTAGGATATCTTATCTTATGGAGAATATTTTCACTTACCTCTGACTTTCGCTTGCTATTTTTATGACTCTGCTATTGAATAGAAAATTATATTGTCCTTAATGTCATACTTCTGTCTCTCTTTTTCTTTGGTATGGCAACTTACTTTAGTCCTAGTAGGTGGTAGGTAACTGCAATATTGCTTCACCTAACCTATATGCTGGGAGATTATAAGCTAACTCCAGTAATAAGTAGATAAGTATCAGGAACTTATTATTACATATATATATATATATATACACATATATATATACATATATGTGTGTGCATGCATGTGTGTGTATGTATATTATTTTTTAGGAACAATGATTCATATATTATTTTGGTTACTTATTTAATGCATTCTTAAATTGTAAATCTAGCCCTATATTCTAAACAAAGCCTATTGTTATAAAAATATACACCCTTTTGGAACTTTCTTTTTTTACCTGTTTGTAGGGTTAGATCCTGGGCAGTATATAACTCTCCTGAGGAGGGATTGTAGAACTATCCTAAAGGTCCCATAGATTAAGGTTTGTTGAAGCAGTTTGAGGGAAAGTATATTTCTAGTGACCTAGACGAGGAAAGCAGATAATTAGGAGAAAATGCTTTACAAACTATTTTTATTCCATACAAACAAAAAATATTAGAGTAATTGAAAGTGCCCCAGGAAATCAGTGAGTCATCAGACTATGAGTGAGCCTATGGATATAGTGAACTGGAACTGTGGGATTTGGGTCCTCCATCACCTTCACTCTTCCCCATGTGTTAATCTATATTGATTGTAAAACCCTTGTACAAAAAGGTGAGTAAACTTTAATGGCCAATTTTTTTTCAATGCATCTATTTTCCCCTGAATGAATATAGACAGTTTTGATGCACAGGTGATTTTTGGTTGTGAACTAAGTTCCCTTGCCTTCTGGAATATATTCCAAACATTTCAGTCATTCAGTGTGGAAGTTGCCAGATCCTGTGTAATCCTGACTGAGGCACCATGATACTTGAATTGTTTCTTTATGACTGCTTATAATATTTTCTCTGTATCTCAGAGCTCTTGAACTTGGCTATAACATTCATGGGAGTTGTCATTTGGGGATTTATTGAAGAAAGTGATCTGTGGAACCTAAAATTTCTATTTTACTCTCTTATTCAAGATTATCAGGGAAATTTTGTTTTTAAAATTTCTAGAAAATTGTTTAGTTTTTTTTTGTTTTTGTTTTTTTTTGCCATGACTTTCAGTTAATCTAATCATTTTAAATTGTCTCTCCCAGATTTATTTTCTAGGTCAGTTGTTTTTTTTTTTTAATGAGAGATTTCTTAGTTGCTTCTATTTTTTGATTCTTTTGGTTTTGTTTTATTATTTCTGGACATCTTATGTAGTTCTTAGCTTCTATTTACCCAATTCTAATTTTTAAAGACTGAATTTCTTCCCTGATCTTTTGATTCTCTTTTTTCAATTGGTCTATTCTACTTTTCATGGAATTCATTTCTTCACTACATTTTTTTGCCTCTTTTGAAAGTAAGTCAATTCTGTTTTTTATATAACTCTTTTGTTCTTTGGATTTTTGTCCCCCTTTTTCCAGTTAACCAACTTTTCTTTTTAAACTATTTTCTTTTATGCATAACTTCTATTTCCCCCATTTTTCTTATTTCTTTTACTTGATTCTTCGATTCATTTTTTAGGGTTTTTAGTGTCTGAAAACATTTCTCATTTTTCTTTGAAGTTTTGTATGTAGTTGCTTGCATCTCACTGTTCCCTACTGACTCTGTCCTTTGTTCATTGTCTCTATAGTAATCATCTCTGAGTAGGTGTTTCTTTTGCTGTTTGCTCATTTTCATAACCTTTTTTGCTGCTGGACTGGGAGTTCCTCAAGGTACTGATTCTGTCTCATCTCCTGATAGCTTGCAGACTCAGAACTATGAGCTATTTTTCCCTGGGGCTAGTGTTTCACCAAAGTGTTGGCTATGGATTTCCAGATCTAACTGTGGGCAAGTACCAGGGGTTACAACTTCAAGGGATGTGTGTATGGTGTGTGGTGATCTGATTTTGGTGTAGGCAGAATCCTAGAATCCTAAAGTTGACCTCTGCTCCAACTCAGAACCTGGCACAGTAAATAGGGGTTCTTTGGCCAGAACCCCTCTATGTGCAATTTTACTTCCAGTTCCCCCTTATCCTATGAAAACTGGCTCTCTATGCCTCCCTTTCAAGTTGTTTCCCACAGAATAATTCCCTCTTTCCACCTTGCTGTTTGTTTGTGATACCTGTTGTTCTGAGGTGATTTTTAAAAATTGGATTGGAAAGACTGTCAAAATGGTTTCAGCTTTTGCTGCTACTAAGCCACCATCTTGTCTCCACTACAATATACTGGATTTTAAAGGGATAAAGTCTTGCTCTTAAGATTGAAACATACCTCCATATTTTACTCAACTCTGATTGAATAAAAATACAAACAAAATATGTAATTTATCTATAAACAATCTACTTAAAATAGGGGAGGGAAAGTAAGATAGTGGTGGTCATGCACACTGCGCTTATTTTTTAAAGATTTCATGACTCAATTTTCAGAAGACTATGTTTCTTGCCCTAAATCACTCAGTGTATGGAAGATGCTTGACTTTTGTCCCACATGACATAATGATATTCAGAAGACTTGACTTCCCCGGAATGAGGTAAGAGGGGCTTTGGAAAGGAATATCACTAAGGGCATAAATTCAAGTAGTGAGAGGAAGTGGGAGCTTTTTTCAGCTAGGAACACAGAGAGAGAGAGAGAGATTTTCATAGCTCCATATAAGAGATCTTAGCTTTTAGTCCTTGGTCTGGCCTTTTTTAGGGGATTTTATAAGAGAATGGCTGACTACATGTGCCTGGAGTAATTTTATTTCTTTGGATTTTTTTTATTACTGAATAAATAATTATAAATTAAGATACATTATCCAGAGAATTTTAATATTTGACATCTGTTAGCCATGAAGGGACTCAGAGGCTCAGTAATTTTATGCCACTTCAATTAACTTTAATGGATAACAATATCCTCTTAATCTAAGAAATTTACAAATGAGTACATGTTAAAAAAATATCTCAGATCATTTACATTCCATTAATAGATTCATTATGTAAAACATAAGTCATTTTCTTAGGGGAAGGGAGAGAAAATAAATTCATGTTAACTATATTTGTTCCCCTTTTAAGTGTCCAAAATATTGTTCACAAAACATTTACTGTGGATCTAAGGAGATAATCAAAAGTGTTGACATTTATTGCTGTTTTTCCTTCTTCTCTCACAATAGTTCCCAAGAAGTTACTATTGCCAGTATTTTATGAAAAAAAAAATTATGCTACTGCCACTCAGGTTATTCAAACTGATAGTTAGTATCACTAAAATTCTAAAGTTTAATTTCTTTTACTATTTCCACTAGTTTTGTTTTGTTTTTTATCTTATAAGTTCTTATATAATATGAACATACCAAATTGTCAGCTAATTGAGATGATTAGGGGCACCACCTTGATATAATCTGAAAGGTAAATTTTGGACTTTGTATTTAAACTTCATTTTTAAAAATTATTTCATTCTATTCACTCTGGAATGATCTCCATATTTCAGGCTACTGTTATGTCATTGATGAAATGGGGAAAACTCTATGTTGTCATTACTCAATTGAGCCAGTGATTTGGAAAGATATAATTAGGGTAGAGTTAAGAAATTATCTTGTAACTGAAGCTATTATTTCTCTATAATATGGGAAAAACATGACCTAGGAAATATTTTGGCAGGCAGTAGCATAGGGTAATTTAAGTTTGATTATGCTCTCAACTATGACACTTGAGAAGTAGCAGGAGCTAGATACAGTCACAAAGTGATGAAATAACCTGGATTCATTAGTCTGAAGAAAGAGAGAAAGCCTTAGGAGTCAGAGTAGTTTGTATGAAAAAATGGCATCAAATATATTCAATGGTAGAAGAGTTAGAGAGCCTAACCCCAAATGTTTCTAAGAGAAGGTTATGGAAAATGTGATCCTGAATTTGAATGAGTAGAAAGGGACTTGGGTATAAGGAGAAAGAATATTGTCCCTTATTATTCTCTTTAGTCAGTGTTATAATATATGTCCAATGAAAATAGAGATGATTCTGTAGCAAATCTGTTTTGTGTTTTTTTCCCCTCCTTTTTGGAAAACACCAAATCGAGATGTACTCCTATGATAATGTTTTCACTCATAGACTCATGAGCTGGAACACCAGACTCACTGGAACTCTGAAGAGTTGATTTCAATCAACCCTGCATATTTCTTCTTTTGAGGAAATATTAAATGCCAGTATTCTGTAATAAAACTATGTTGACATATATCAGAGCTCATTGTTTCCATTTTCACAGTGATCTTGGAGAGAAAGTAATTATAAATGGATTTAGACAAAGACCGAATTGACTTAATACTATTTGGGGCTCCATACCTTTCTTTACCATGTTTTATTAATCAATTCAACAAAATTTTAGTAAGCATTTTACTAGTCAAATACTATACTAAGTAAAAAAAAACTATAATAGAATTTTAAATACATAATTAATCCATCTTTATGGGGATTAAAAACCTATTGATTGCAATTTGTATCTTCCTATAGGGGCTCCTGAATTCAAATATTTCTATATTAACTTATGTAGGTTGAATGTTATACTTCACATGGTTCCTACTGTTTTCAAATTGTCTTTACAAACAGTAGTAGGACAAAATGAATACTTTGTAATTTATTTTATTTCATATATGTATAATGTAACTTCATTTATTTTTTCTAACCAGAGATTAATAATATATTTTTTCATGCTGAAAAAAATTCAAATTACATCAAATGTGTTTTTCTTCTTTAATAAAAGGTAAATTAAAATAATGATAATTAAATCTAATATCAAAAGAGTATTTTAAATCAAAAGAGCTGTTTTCAAATTCTGATTCCTTACTTTTACTAGTTATAAATAACTTTCATCAATGTTCTTGTATATTTTTGGTGCAAGAACTGTCAGGAACCTAAGAAGTTACATATTCCAAACCTTTCACTTGTGATATGAGGAAACTGAAGCCCATAGAAAGGAAAAACATCTTGCAAAAAATCACAATTACTAAAGAGCAAAGTCTAAATTGAAACTCAAATAATCTGGCTCTGTGTTCTTTCAAAAATATCTTGCCATATTAATCTATTAATTGTTTTCCCACTTTTATTATATAAAGATTAAAAATGTACATAATTGACTTCATAGTATTACTATGTCAAGTACCTAATGTATATACTTTAAAATCACTACAAAAATAATTTGTAATCATTTGGGATATATGGGGATCATGCAGGACAATATTAATCTAAAAACCAATTCACAGTTGTGAAATTTCTAAGAATTATGGATATTTAGGAAGTAGCTTGAATCTCCAAAGAGAAAATTGTTAAATTATCACTATGTATATTTAATCCTTAGAAATAGGTAAATACTAGGTCTTGGAGAGCTCCCTCCTGAATTTCACAGGTTGGGTTTTCTATATGATATCTCAGAAATGAGGCAAGTATAAGCAGGGGCTTTCTAAAGGTATCAGAAATAGATCCAAGCTTCAATCTTCTCACAGTGATAACATTTACAAGGTTCTTCTCCAGCAAGAGTTGTTTTCTGTTAAAAAGCAAAGGGAATGTTGGCTCCGCCTTTTCCCCATCAATTATACTTATTGGGAAGGCTACTACAAATGATCTCATGTAACCAGGAGGGGTAGTACCTCAGGTATGGAGGGCTTGTTGTGCCCTCCTAGGGCAGCTCTCCAGCCTCTGACCCCCACCTGACACCCAGCTCTCACTTGTGACTTGCAGTAGCTGCTAGCATGTGGCAGAGGCCACACCCCAGGCAATGGCTTCGACAGGCCCGGCCAAACCTTGTGAGGGTAGCCATTGGGTCGTAGACCCCTGGTGAACTAGGGCTTTGCTCACCCAGCATGTGAAGACTGCCTCAGCTGAACAAACAGAAGAAACCAATTAGAAGTTTCAATGGCTGAGAAGGCAACGCAGCAAAGCACTGTGGAGTGCTTAGGGCGTGTTGGAGCACAAAAGACAACAGGGCCATCCAATGCAGCTGAGGAAGTCTCCAGGTGTAATGACTTTTCATGCCACTGGACCCAGGCTTCCAACGCCGAGAGAGTGGGACTGTCTCTGTGCATCGACTCTTCCACTTAAATCTCCTTCATGCATAAGTGTCTTTGTGCACACTCATCTATCCCAACCCCATCCACCCTCTTCAAGCCACATGAGGGTACACCATAGATGAAAACACACAAAGACAATCGTCATTCTCAGTTACCGAGAGACTACTACTAAACTAATACTTGAAAAAGTAATGAAGAATTTTAATAATGAAGATTAAATTTAAGTGTTCATTGTGAACTCTTTTTCCCTTGTAGAGACAGTTTTTAAACATTTATAAGCAATTCTTTCTAAGGTGATCATAAAACTTAGATATATTCTAATTAAACAGGGGGATATCAATATTTCTATATCTAAAAAAACACACAATAGGCTCAGTTTTAAACCTATTTCTTGAAATAAAATGAAATATTTATTTTTATGAGTCAGTTTTAATTTTTGAACTAATTAGTGTGCAATAATGATTAGACTATGAAAGAATGATCTTATTTTTAATTTCATTTTTTTTTAAATTCAAAAATATATGTAACATTAAGTACACCAATCAAGTTTTATTTTTGCCTCTGATATTCAAGTCATTTTTCCCAGTATAATTGACCCTCAAGAGTAAATCATGGTTTCAAAACTATTAGAAGATTGTAAAGTAACCTCTTATTGTAGGAGATATTGTTACCTACAGTATTAAAAAAAGCATATTTTTCTTACATTGGAGAATCTCCTTAGAGATGACACATCTTCGTTGTAACATACTTAATATAATTAAGGATTTTTTGGTTCTTTTGTATTCTAAGATAACCAAATGCTATAATCAGAAATTCCCTTCTTTAAAGATTATATTTTGAGGGAAGGGTTGGTCCAAGGAACTAATTCAAAATGGGGTTGATCAATTACAGTTATTAAATGCTTCAAATATTTTAAATTTCTTTTCATAGATCATCTCATCTAATCTTCACAATGGCTCATGGGTGAAATACATGATATTATTATCCCCATATTCTAGTTCATGTCACTGAGATTCAAAAATGTTATGTGGTTTGTCCAATGCCACATAACTAGAATATACCTGGTGAAGGATTTGAGTTCATATTTTCTTGACTCAAAATCTGACCTTCTACCAAATTTGCCACTCTGGATTATTACAGAAGCCTTGATTCAATTTAAATACTCTTGAATGAAGTACTATGTCTATGTAGATATTAACTTTTCAAACTCTTAGTCCCTTATATAGTTTGTCCTAGAATAACTGTTGAGGTATAGACAAAATATGGTCTTTATCCTAAGTGTACAAAAATGAAGAAATTAGATATTGAGTATAGGCAATTAACACTTCTTTCTGAAGAAATGTAAGGTCTAAAATATATATAATAGCAAAGATACATGCTAGATTGTGAGTCACTAAATATTCATAATTCCCATTTAAATTCTACAATCTGTGTGAGAAAATTACTTAATCACTTTTGGGCTGAGTTTTATCATCTATACATTAGTATTATAATAGCTATGACATTTACTTTAAAGTTTTTATTAAATTTAAATAAATATATGTAAAGTATTCTATAAGCCTCAAAGTAGTGTATAAATGTCATGGATAATTATTATTGGAGAAACACTAGCATAAAGAAGCTGAATTAGACTTTCTTGGCATTGTGCTAATGACCAGTTCATCCATTTCCACCTTTTCTGTCATTTCAAGGCTAACTTTTTTTTCCCCAAGGATGCATCAGTTCAAGGTTTTCCAAATAATATTATAAAGAGAATCAATATTTTCAAATTTTAAGGAAATTATAAGCTATCTATTCAGTGAACAACTATTTATTAAGTATGTACAAATTTTTCTGTTAGCTACTAAGGGAGGATAGGAATAGTAATGAAAAAAAATCCCTCTCTTAAAGAGATTAAATTATTTAATATGCTATATGAAACATAAGAATATTTAGTGATGATATATAAGGAATTATGTGAAAAGTGACAAGGAAATATATATATATATATATATATATATATATATATATATATATATATACTAAGAAGATAAAGAGATGATTTCACAATGTTTATTGTCATCCTTCACACTTAAAGAGGACCAAAATATACAACTCTGTGAATATATAAATACAACCTTGGAGGTTTATAGTGTAGTTTGGGCACAAATAGCCCTTTTTAACATTTGGAATGGAAAATCTACAAATTTGTACATCTTATATTTCTTTTAAGCTATGGAAATTTTGCTTTGCTCAGTGTGGTAGTTGATTGATGCCATTTTCATTTTCATCATTGGGGCCCAACTGTATCACTTAAAATACCATGCTAAAAAACATGAGAAGAGGCACAGAGCCCTGCTTCACATCAGTGGTGACTGGAAAGTATAAACCCATCATCCATTATCTAGAGCCCCTGCAATCATGCCATGATGGAGCTGACATAAATAACTGATCAATTTCTCAGGGTAACCAACATTTTTGTCATGTTCTTATGCAAGCCCTCATGATTTATAGTATCAAAGATGGTCAGATCAATGAATGTTGTCTGTAAAACTTTATTCTGTTTCTGGCATTTCTTCTGTACTTATTGGATAGCAAATAGCTTATTAACCATTACTTGATGCTTTCTCAAGCTACACTTACCCTCTAAGATATGATCTTCCAGGTGAAGAATGTGCTTACTCATTAAGACTCAGGACAAAATTGTGTTGTCAATAACTAAAATATAGACTGCCCCTCCCCATCCCTCCATGTGATTGTTATAGGAATATTTATTTCCTTTATGTCCTTTATGTTCTTTCCTGGACAATGGAGGCATATTTTATCTAGTGGGGGATGACCTCTTCTTGCCATAAAGCCCAGAAGTTTTCAGGCATCATTTGTATGAATAGTGGACCCCCTGTTGTACATATCTAGGATGGAATAGTAGCAGCAACTGATAATTTGTCACTTTAGAAAACCTAATGCCATTCAATACCTCTTCTTGTGTTGGAAATTCAGCTAAAGAAGGATTAGCTTAAAAAAGATACAGTCTAATGCTTCGGCACTGGTTGATACAATCTATTGAAAGCACTTTGGAAGGTTTAACCCATCACTCTAGGATCATGACCTTATCACTAATCAGTATATTTCTATCATCTCTGGGTAGATGACTTACTCCATAAATCTTTGGTCCATAAATAGCCTTCAATTAATCATAGAAATGCTTTGAGCTGTCACTATCAGTCTAAACCTGAATTTCATATGTCAATTTTACTGATCCATGAATCCTGAATATCTATAAGCTTTGTTTATATTTTTCTTTTGATAGACATAAATGATGCCTGCTTAGAGAGGGACAATATAATCTGCTAGAAAAATCTATGTATTTCTCATTTTTCATTTAGAAGACTGAATTTTCATATGATTTTCATTAAAACTATCATGAAATTTGTGTTTTAGGGCAACTGAGTAAATGCAATACTGGACATCATATCTCTGAAAGTTGCCCAATTTTTTTCTTCTCCACAATTTTCAACCACATGTTGTTTCAGCTTTCCCTATGTATGAATTAAAATGAAATCTCAATATTAAAAATATTATATTTTAGGAGGTTTATTAAATTATCATTAGAAATCAAGGAATAAAGAGGATACAAAATAAAACATTTGCCAATGACTGATTACGCTGAGCAGGACTGCCTACTGAATATTTATTCCCTGTCTACAGGAAATACATAATGACAGGAAGTCAGTGGGCTCCTGGAAAATGTAATTCTTTTTTAGGATAAGAGATTTTCAATTATATATTCCCCCTGATTATTAATTTGGGGAGGGGGCTAGTCTCCCCAATTTGCTGACTTAATATAATCAACTTTTAAATTACAGTAATTTGGGGATAAAAATCAACAAGAACAAAACCAATGATTTCTAGAGGCAATGACAGAAAGCCAGTCAGGGGGCAGTCCCCTTTGGCATAAGAGTATACATACAAAACAAATTCATTCAACCCCACACAGTTCAAATCACCATAACCTAAAGTTCACTCTGGATCTTCTGGTGCAGTGAATGGTATGTGGAGCCATCTTCATGTGCCTTCTCCAAAGAGTTCACTTTCTGGATTCAGAGAGGTATCATGTTTCTTAACCTAAAATTTCTCTCAAAAAGAATTTAAACTTTGCAATTTAGAAAAATAATAATAACACATTACCCCCTGAAGAGAGTATTGAAAAAGACAGGGATCACTTAGGAATGCATGACTGAGTTTTGGTGTATATGAATCAATTGGCAAGTGAAATCAAAAACATCAAAAAATCAAAAAAAAAAGAGAAAAGATTACTTCTGGATGAAATATAGAATATCAAAGTCTTATGTGTAAAAATTCTAAGTTAAATAAAAATAAGTTCATAACAGGTACTTGAATCAGGGCCCAATTAAAGTAATTTCTATCCCATAAGCCTAAAGGAAAAAATGCAGTAATATTCCCCTTTCCCAATTTGTAGCCAAGACTACAGGAAGTTGCCACACTATGAAATATAGAATAGGGATTAGATTATAGGAGGCAGCTAGGAGCCAAATTTGAGATACTTGGTAGAATGTGGGACAAGGAAGAGCTGCCTCTGACATGTATCAAAACAGTTGCAACCTCGAACACCAAACATGTATAAGCCCTCTTGTCTTGGCTCAAAATTTCAACAATCCCATTGGGATTGGTTGGTCTCTTTGACCTTGTGTCCAATTGGCACTATTCAGCTTAGCTTTGTGCTTCTTTGGCTCTGTGCAATAGCTCTTTTTGTATTCTCTTGTCCTGGAATCAGAGAGAATCATTAAGAAAAGTCCTATTTTTTTAAACAATCAAAGGCATTATTTTTATAGTCTAAAGCATTTGGGGTATGTTTTGAAATTTGGACAAATGTATCTTAAACTTATATTACTGCAAAATCAAAAAAATTAAAGAAAATCTTCTCATACTGTTGACATATGCTTCAAATACAAAAAGGAGAGAAAAAAATAAAACTGAAATAGTATATTGAACATGCAAGCAAAGCAATAATAAAAAAAAGTTTTTAAAATAAAAAACATATAGGTTATAATCATTGACACACTATATTAGCTAAGAAAAAGTAGAGTACAAAGGTTTCTCACCCAAAAAATGAGATGCATTTCCTTTTTCAAACTTGGCCATGATCCACTGTGAATGCAAGCAAATGATTTTCACAAAGTAACAGTTTTTCGTAAAGAACAGAAATATAACAGGTAATTCACATTCTAAAAGAATCAATATCCCCAAATTATAATAGCCCATTTAATGACAATAGCAAACACACCCACTATCATATTTTACATGAATTTGCTCTATGACATTTAAAAAAAATCTCTTAGAAGCTAATGGATACTTGTCACAAATTTTTCAGGTATAACAATGTTTCAAACTTGTCTGAGATATTTTAAAAAATCTATTACTGCCATATTGCAGAAATGTGGCAGAGGAGTCTAAAAAAAAAACAAATCTCTGTACTGTTGCTGTTGAATCTAAAAATTTCACCATGAATCTAGAGATCATTCTGGTGAAAGGGTAAAGTGAGGTGAGTTGTTAAAAATGAGATATGCCACTCTTTTTGGAGACATCCAGGGTTCCATGCCCTGAATCAACTTCCCAGATCCTTTAGGATGAGACTGTAATGTCCTATCCATTAAGATTTTTAGAAATGAGGCAGGTGGGGATTATAGTTGAACTTCACTTCAGCTACTAAAATAGACCCTTTCCTCTTGTTACAAATAACTCAGAGGTAGGCAAAATGGTCAATCAGAGTTGAGGGAAAAAAAAAAAACCTAAAAATCGTGTCTAAAGATCCTTCAAAATTAATTGAGATATTTAGCTCATTAAATTTACCAAATATTGTTATACAATTGTAACTAGTTTTGATGAAGTCCATTCATCATCTATATGTCAATTAACAAAGCCAAAATAGAAAAAAATGCTGTTTATTGGCTCTTACAATATTTTACATATTTTCTTCATTATATTCATAGGGGAAAAGTAACAGAATATAAGAATAGTCAAAACACAGTAGATTAAACTGATTCAGTGTAACAGAATACTATTGAATACATTAATATATGAACTTAAAACCACAAAATTAAACCTTAAACAAAACAATCAGCAAAATACAAAGACTTTTATAAAACAATGTAGTCTGAAAGGGCTAAAATTTCACCTCCAGACTCTTTAAAGTTCCTTTTTCTATCTGTTTTGATTCCTATTATCAGTGCTCTTGGATTTCTCATAGTGAGAGAGAACATGGGTTTTAGGAATCTCAAACTGGGCAAGCCTGAATGGCAAAGATCTGCAAGGAGTTGAATTTCTCCCCTGAATCTCAGGCAAGATATGTAAAAGGATAAGTGCACTCATGAATGGTAGAAACTGTTCGAAATATGCAAAGTATTGCTCTTTCATAGAGTACACCATGCTTGTAATCAACTTCCTGTTTGGAAGAGTAAAAACTTCTCCCTATCCCCCTTGAGGTAAAATGCTAGTTTCCCAAAAGGGAATTGGGAGGCTAATTGTTGCCTAAGAAAAAAGGCCCCCCAGTTTTTTGCCACAATTCCAGGAGAGGGGGTCCAAGAACTCTTAGCTTCTAGCTAGCAGCAATCAGCAGTTCAGCAGGATCAGTCTGGGGGCTGGGGGGCCAGAGCAGGAGGATGAGTGACTAGGATCAAGAAGTTCCACTGGGACAACCCAGGAGACTAGATTTCCAGCAGTAAGAGGATCAGGAGGAAGAAGCAGCCTATTGGGATTTGGTAGCCAGAGCAAATGAAATCAGGAGCAGTAGTAGGAGCGGGGCCTGGAGATCAGGAGGAGGATTGCCAGAGGCAGCAGTGAGGAACTGAGGAACATGGGCTCAAGCAGCGTGCAAGGGTCCTCAAACTGAAAATGGCCAGGTCCATAGGGAGGGCAACCAGGCAAAAAAGAAAAACAAACAAACAAATATACAAATTGGCAGGAACAAGCCAGCAGCTCAGGTATAGAGTTTTCAGTCCTCTCAGAGTTTGTGGGTGGTTGGGGTGGGGTGAAAAACCTTGGCAGGGGAACTGTGGCTTAAAAATTTATCTAGTCTGTCTTTAAAAAATTGAGAGTTTTTCTCATCTCTTCTCATTGCCAACTGTAAAATTTAAAATTAGCTCTCAATAATAAAAATATTATATTTTTGGACATTTATTAAATGATCATTAGAAATCAAGGAATAAAGAGGATACAAAATAAAGACCATCTGCCCATGTCTGATTAGCCATTTTCAAAATCCCCACTCACCTCCATCACCACTCTGGTTACATGCCAAATAGGCTGAGCAGGACTGCTCACTGAATATATATTCCCTGCCTACAGGTAATATGTTATGACAGGAAGTCAGTGGTCTCCTCAGAAATGTAGTTCTTTTTTACTGTAACAGATTTTCAATTATATACCTACAAGTCAGCAATACATTGTTTATGCAAATATGCTCTAATCTGTTAATATTATCTCATGGTAATCATCTTACCTTGAAGCCATCACTTGTCTATCATCATCCCACTGCCAAACTTTACCTTCTTCACTCTTACCTCTCTATCCCTTCTTTAAACAATGACATGGTCTATTAAATGCCAATATTTGCTCCAACAGTGCATCTGTGTGGTTTTAATTGTGTTTAAGTAAGTGGAAGATTATATTCATAATGTGAAGTCCATGATACTTACAAGTCTTCTGTAATAAGTGACAGTTGCTCCTGCTGTTTCCAACAACTTTCCTTTGTAAAAATTAAAATTAAATCTCAAATAATATACTTTAAGGGATTTATTTATGATCATTATAAATAATGGAATATAGGGATACAAAAATAAACATCATGTACCCATGTCTGATCAGGCATTTCAAAATGCCTGCCTTACCACCACCAAGCTCACTGTCATCATTCCAAAGGGGCTGGAACCCCCCACATTACTGCTTAATATCCCTTGTCTAAAGGAAGTGGATAATGACAGGAAGTCAATGGGCTCCCTGGGAAATGTAGCTCTTTTTTTAGGGTAACAGATTTTCAATTATACACCTTCCAATGACTTTCTACCACAGATGATAATCTGTGTTTCTTCTGGCATTAAAACCACCTAGAATTAAAAGCTTTTCTCTTTTGGCACACTCCTGATTAGAGTATATATATATATATATATATATATATATATATATATATATATATAGATAGATAGATAGATAGATAGATAGATAGATAGATATGTATATATAGATAGATAGATAGATAGATAGATAGATAGATAGATAGATATAGATATAGATAGATATAGATAGATATAGATAGATATAGATATAGATATAGATTCATAAATTTATTGATTGCACTCCCCCTATATAGTCCATATTGAACATTTGAGATTTATTCTAGAACCTCATAACTAATATTTAAAAATGTATTAATAATATCTCACTAGTTTTTGAACCAAGTTTTAGATTCACTGAAACTCTTCTATAACATTTACATATTTTATGTAGTCTGTGACTATTCTGTCAATAGAGTCACCCAGAATTACAAGACTACTCTCTTTTAACACATTGATGATGACAGTCTCAGTCTTAATAAAAGTTTTCTTTGATTTCATCTGTGTTTGTCATTATAGGAGAAATGTACTCAGGATGGTGGCATGGTTATCTCTTAGAAGCTGCAATCACATTGTCATGAACCTGTCATTCACTCCTCTGGGAGGCATATAAGTTTCCTGATTAGATTAGATTTGATTGCAAAACCTAAATCAGCTTCACAATGTACCTCATCATAATCCAAAGTATAGATATACTATTGAGGAAGAGTAATATATAAAAATTTAAAAAAAGTTTGTTTGAGACCATATGGCTAGAGAATTTGGATTTTTTAAACATTTTTAATTAGTCTACAGGGAGCCATCAAAAGTTTGAGCAGTGAAGTGACTGTGATGGTAAGTGATGATTATAAAGAAATATTGCTTGACAAAGTACTGGAAATTAAGGAGATGTACATCAATTGGGGAATGACATGAATAACATATCATTTTGCTTGCTGCCTTGGGGAGGAGATAGTTAAAGAAATGAGTGAAAAATTTGGATTGCAATATGTCAGAAGACAAATGTAAAAATGTTCCTGCAGGCAATTCAAAAAAAGAAAATAATAATCTAGGGAAAAATAATTGGCACTTGAGGTAAAATGGCTAATAAGTATAGCTAGGATTGAAATATCTTTAAGAAGAAGTAGGATATGGGAGATAAATGACCACACTTATCAGCTATAACTTTCCTTAGACTGTAATCTTTCTCTTCTAAACATAACCATTTCAACTAAAACCTTTTCAGTTCTTGAATCCATGGTCCTTTTTTAATTCCTCTAGTCTTAGTTATGATTAAAAATATAACAGGCTTGTTGAATTCAGTTTTGAATAAAATGAAAATCATTAGAAGAAAGGTTGTAAGAACAACAGATTTAAAAATCATTAATATATCAAATAATACAGGCATTACTTATAGAGCTAGGTTGAATATAAAAGATAATAAAAATGTGATCGATAATCAGAGGGAGACTCAATAAAAATTGCCATCATACTAATAAAATACATTATTAAATTTGTAAGAGTAAGAAATATTACTTAGCAGACAAAGAGAAACTCAGGAGCCTGTCTATAAATAGAGAATGAGGAAAACAATTTATAGAGTAACATTATGAAATTAGCCAATTTTGAAAGGCTTAATAACTAAGCTCATTTCAATGACCAGCAACAATTCTGGTGGACCAATGAGGACACATGCTGTTATAGAGGTGATAATTTCAAGATAATGAATAAGATATACATTTGGGGGCACAAGCAATATGCATGTTTGTAGTATGTACTATGTGTACAAGTTGTAAAAGTTGGTTTCTATTTTTTAAATATATTTTATTTTATAGGAATTTGATATGAAATTAAAATAAAAGTCAATTAATTTAAAAGAATTAAAAAAGATTGGGGGTTGGGATTTATCTGTTTCAACTCGTAATTTCCAAATTTGTAAACTGAACTATGGGGAAAGAATATGCTATTTTTCCATGATCATCAATACTTGACTAAATCTTTAGTCTCTTGAATTCGGAAAGAATTCTTTGAGCTTTGTGTGTGCATGCATGCTTGTATATGTATGTGAATTGGGAAGGACAAGATTCTCTTTGTAATAGATACATTAAATATTGCTCTTGAGAATAATAAAAGATGAATGAAAATATCCTTCCTTCGAGGAAACAAAGGTAAACAGATTCATATCCACTTTTTCATTGACTTTCTGCCCCCCAACTGTTCCTTAGAATGTCAACAATAGAAATTAAATCTGAGTGTTTTGGGGATCATTTTCCAGGATAGCAAATTGGGGGGGGGGGAGAAATAAAGGATAGGAAGAGGATAGGAAGAGAGAGAGCAAAACTTTTTTAATGAATTTAATTTAATTCTAGCAAAAATATACTTCCTCTTTGATGAAAGTTATTTGTAATAACTGTTTATTTAAAGATAAGCTTTAATACAGATAATTAATATTTAATGTTTGTTATAATTGGTTATTTTCTTATAAACAAGCTATTAAGAGGTGGTTTGACTTCATAGTTCATCTAAATACCCAACATGTGAGACATGAATTACCCACACCACCTTTCCAAAAAATTCACTGAGATAAATCTATGCCTAAAACTGAGGCTACAATGAAAAGTATTGTACTCCTTCCTCTGCACATCATTACCTTTATGATGACATACTGAATATACTAAAATATTTTTCTGATATCTATAATTTATTTTAAACCATGTGATTTTGATTTGGCTAATCACATAGCAAGGGCCAGGCAGTAACCATATCTTTAAAAAATCTTGGAATAAATTAAAAATAAAACAAATTAATCTAAAAGTATATAAATGAAGACTAAAGTAATGATATATTTTAATTCAATTTCATAAAGTATTTTAATGGATTCTTCAATTTAACACATTATGTCAAGTATTCACTGAAAGCCAGAGTCTATACAAGGGAAAATAGATGTCCAGCCCTTATTGAATGTCCAAGTCTAGAAAGTTGATGGCTGTATGGTAGAGGTAAAATAGTAAATGTTCAAAAAGTAGTTCTCCAAAATGTATTCATGACTGATTTGAGTTTAATATGTATTTGAATATCTTATCTATCAACTCATAAGTCCATATGATTAAAAATAATAAATCAAACCCACTACAACATTTTTAGTTTTCTGATACGTAAATGTTTACACTGAAAATTTAACTATTACAAACTATTTATAGGTAAATAGACAGATATGGACAATTCCGATAATACCCTAAAGTATTTATGATCTTACTGATGTGAACACACCTTTCAGTGATGCACTTCACAATCTATCTGTTCTTCCTTATCCTATGAAATGTTTGTCCATATTACTCCATTAATCTATCAGATTTAATGTCTATGCAACATTATAGTTTTCCTCATTTTTCTCTTGACCTAGTATGAACAACAATGAAAAATGTAAACTTTTATAAGGGCAAAAAACAAATTAGATATCAATGGCTACTAATACTATGAACAATAAGAAAGGAATGTGCCTTCACTTAGACCTCTTCTTTATTACTGAGGCATTAGCAATGATATCAACAGGCAGAAAAACAAACAAAAAAATCATAATGGATTTTTGCAGGAGGAAAATTCTGTCATCTGAAAATGAATATTAAAAATATATATATATATATAATTCAAATGGACATTATTTTTATTGTGTTCATTACTGAAGGTTTTAAAGAGGGAAGTTTAAAGATGCATAAGAAACAATCCTGACTTAAGAAAGAAAATTTACATGAAGTTATTAATTTCCCATTGCTCTACAAAAAACAACTTATACTTTTTCTTGCATGATCTATTTTGGAATTACAATTTCACACTCAGTGTTGTATTCATTCTGCTTTACTGGATTCAACAATATGTCAAATGGAAGAGGCCCATTAAGACAGTTAAGGATACAAATTATTTTATGTCCGCTACTTCAACAGACTTGTTTTGAGAACTCATCAATGTATAGCAATAGCTTTAAAGGGCTCTTGGTTTCCTGTTGCTTTTTAAAGGCACCAACTGTACAAAACATTAAAGGATTCTTATATGTGGTGAAAGAAGATACAATAGGATTCCCAATTGTGGATCAAGCAAAAAGGAAAAAAAAATAAATCTATACCGTCTTCTACTTTGTTCCAGTTCCAGTTTCATTTTTTCCCAATGACAAAAGGAAATCAATGGACAGTACAACGAACAACCGCTGGGTTCTTATCTTGTCAATTTCCTTAGGCAGCTGGCAATAAAATCACTGAAAACAATTAAGTTCTAGAAAGCACTATAAACCTACAAGAGACTGAATTAAAAATAAAACATTTGACTTTGTTCTTTAAAATAGAGGAAGTGGAATTTCCTTGGAAGCCTGGGGCTTGGTAGTGCAAAAAAGAGCAAAATGTCAGAAAAAAATAAAAGTAGCAACATCTTTCAGAATTGGTATATGTATTCAGGACAATTTAAAGGAAAAATAAAGAGCACATAAAAGACAAAGATCAAATCAACATTTCTTCATGCATACTCATCTACTAATTTCATTAGTGTTTTGACATCTGGCTTAAGGCTTTACATGTATTGATTTATTGATTTATATTTTAATTTTTTTGCCTTTAAATTTGCTTATAGATTTTACAAAGATGATTGGATAAGGAATCAAGTTTTATTAGAGTCTTCATTCCAACACACATCTTATTTCATACTAGGGGGAACATAAAGAATTTCAAAAGTATTTTACCTAGGATCCCAGATTTTACTAAAAGAAAATAGGCATAAAAATAAATTTTGGTTTCTTTACCTTCTGAAATGAGTAAAAAAAAAGTCTTGTCTATTAATGACTTTTCTGAATCCCTGTTTACTGCTTTATTTCTCATTCTCATGTATTATTTGACAATCCTATTTTCATTTTTTTAATTAGCCAAAGAACTCTTTGAAAAATGAACCTTTGTTCCTATGACACCACAAAAAAAATTATTCAGAATTTAGCACAATTATGGTACTGCTGTTCTAGAGGGCTTCTTAACCATTCAAAATCAAAACAACTTACTAAGATGGTTGGTATCGCATCCATCACTTTCCAGGTCACAGGGTTTATGGGGATATAAAAGATTGACATGCTAATTTTGGCATATACTTAATCTGAATAAAGCATGAGAAAAGAAGGGGGAAAGGAAAAACAAAACCAAACAGAGCAGAAATGTTGGAATTTACTATTTTTTTGTAGAACATGAGAGGAGTTTGGTTCAACTTGCAGTTTCTAGGGACAGGTGTATTATCTCCACCAAGAGATCACCAAAGTTAGTCATACTACTAAAGTTCATCAAAAATGTGTTACTTCTAAAATACCTCTGATTTCTTCCTCTTCTTCAATGTACATATACCAACAATGAACAGGTTTTCTTAATTGGATCACTTCACTTTCTGATCATATTTCATCTCATTAGCCTCAATAATATTGTAGAACTCCTCATTACTGAATCTATTGCAAAATCCTCCTTATAAGTCTCCTGGCTTCTGTTCATCCTCATCTTCTACTGCACCTTTCCTATTGTTGTATTTTAAATTGTTATACATATTATAAATTTGATAATATGATTCCTCTGCTCAAAAAATCTTCTTGAATTATTTTTGTCCAATTTAGAACAAATTCTTCAGTCAAATATGATGATCCAATGTAAAGGGTTTAGCTATTCTGATGAATATAATGATCTAAGACAATTCCAGAGGATATAGGGTGAAAAATATTCTGACCCTATAGAAAAATATATAATGGAGTCTGTGTAGAAATTGAAGCATAATTCCATTTTAATTTTTTTTCTTTTTCTTGCAACATAGCTATTATAGAAATATGTTTTACATGATTTCATTTTAATAATTGATATAGCATTTTGTGCCTACACAATGGATAGGGGAGGGTGGAGATGGAGAAAGAAAATTTGGAAACCAATTATTTAAATGAATGCTAAGACAAATTAATAAAACATTAAAAAACAAATACACAAACTACTAATTGGTACTTGATTTATTTTTCTCTTAATTACTAGCCCTAGAAGCTGGTGGATAAAATGTTTATAATGTAACTTTAACTATGTTTCATGCATTCTTTTGGAAAGATATTTGTTAAACTTTTACCATCATACACATACTTGTATCATATTGCCCATGTCCATACAATATATATTATTTTCTCTCTTCTGAACACAAACTTCACTTTCACTACTCTGTGATTTTTGTTCAGGCTTTGTTCTTACCCTAAAATGTCTCCCCTATCTTTTTTTCAATTTGTGAATTGCTTCTCATCCTTTAATATCCAAAACAAAGTTTATCCATTGAAAATCCTCCCTTATTTCCCAATTGGTTTCAAGATTTTTATTTTGTCCTAGTATAGAACTTTCTAATTAAACTTTTAAATATACTTTTATGCAATATGATATATTAAACTTCCTAGCACTATACTCTCTACATATATAATTTATTTAGTCATAGCTTTATATAGCAAATTGTATTTAATCACATATTTATTATAATTCTATCAATTGGTCCCTCAATATTCTTTATATTTCTTGAAGAAAAAAAAAACTTACCTCCTTACTTCTGACTTTCTTTTCAGTAAAAGGCAACATTGGAAAGAATAATTTTTTATATATGAGCTGAACAGATGGGTCAAAACTTAGATTTTTCAGATGAAATCATGGTCATCTTTGGTTGCATTTTATTTGTAGATATTCAGATAATTTTAAAAGTGCATAGAGCCCTGGAGATTATTCTATATAATCAATACACTCATACATATATGTATAAATACCTATATATGTACACATATGTACATAATAATGAAATTACATATAGTAAAATAATTTATAGAGTAACAGAACAAAATTCAAAGATACTAAATAATATTTAGTATTTGACCCACTGTGTAGAATTAGAAAATATGAAAGGCAATAGCTTTCAATAAGCACTTACTACATCAATGTCCTAAGAAATGTGGAGGAGGAGGAGGAGGAGGAGTGAAGAAGGAGGAGGAGTGGAGGAGGAGGAGGAGTGGAGGAGGAGGAGTGGAGGAGGAGGAGGAGGAGGAGGAGGAGGAGTGGAGGAGGAGGAGGAGGAGGAGGAGGAGGAGAAGAAGAAGAAGAAGAAGAAGAAGAAGAAGAAGAAGAAGAAGAAGAAGAAGAAGAAGAAGAAGAAGAAGAAGAAGAAGAAGAAGAAGAAGAAGAAGAAGAAGAAGAAGAAGAAGAAGAAGAAGAAGAAGAAGAAGAAGAAGAAGAAGAAGAAGAAGAAGAAGAAGAAGAAGAAGAAGAAGAAGAAGAAGAAGAAGAAGAAGAAGAAGAAGAAGAAGAAGAAGAAGAAGAAGAAGAAGAAGAAGAAGAAGAAGAAGAAGAAGAAGAAGAAGAAGAAGAAGAAGAAGAAGAAGAAGAAGAGAGGAGGAGGAGGAGGAGGAGGAGGAGGAGGAGGAGGAGGAGGAGGAGGAGGAGGAGGAGAAGGAGGAGGAGGAGAAACAGGAGGAGGAGGAGGAACAGGAGGAGAAGACAACTTTCAAGAAATACATACTGTGCTCATGGGGGAAGGCAATATGTAAAAGTAAATTTAGAAGTGTGTGTGTGGGAGTATTGAGGAAAGATTTTCATATATGTCAAGGAGGCAAACTTGATTACACATAGAAGCATGGCCAGCTAGAATTTATCACAAAAATGGAAAACTTCCCCCCCCACCCTCCCCAGAAGAAACACATTGATGAGATAAGATTGCTCACATGTAAATGGAGCATTTCAGTGATTGAAGGCCTCAGGCAATGCAGGAAATACTAGAGTAAAAAAAGCAAATGAGTCATAGTGGTTAGGCTCTGTAGATTAAGAGGCACACTTAGAAATATCATTGTCCTTAGCTAATGGCCAATGTTATACAACTGAAGGAAAGTTTAATTGTTAAAACTTAAGAAACTTTCTTAAACCACAGCTTTCTTATTTCTCTTCATATCAGTTTACTGAAGTATTTGACTTATATTTTCCTCTCTGGATTTACTTTTAATTCTCCTTCTTGTCTGAACAATTCTCCTCAATCTCTCTTATTCTTTATCATTTCCCCTTAAATGTTTCCTAAATTTACAGATTTACTTCACTAAATGTCTATTATGGATTTTAAATTATATGTCCCATAAGAATGTGAGGCATAGCACATGAAAAACATTATCCCTACTTTTGCTGGTCACCGCCATTCTTTCAGTAAGTTAGGTTTGCAACCCCTGTATCATCCTCAACTCTTAATTCTCCCTGATTTCAAATAACTGTTTAGTTGCCAAATCTTATCCTATTATTTTTAATATTGTTCACAACTATTACCCTTCTTTCTACTCAGATTACCACAACCACTAGACAAGTTCAAGCTCTTATGGAGATTATTATAATATCCTGTGCATTTGTATCTTTATTTAAAGACTATTCCCTGTCTAGTTCATATTCCACATAGATGCCCAAGTGATTTTGCTAAAGTATAGGCCTCCTTATTAACTCTAAGATCAAGTGAAATATTTATTTGGGATATTTAAAATTCTTTACAATCTGGACTTTTAATTTGTAAAATTTTATCACCTCTTGATCTATTCCATGAATCTCCAATTTAAACAAATGGAGCTTTTTTTACACCATTGAACTCCAGCCTCTATGTCTATGTCCTTGTATTGGCTATTTTCATGGTTATAATACCAAGTCACCAACACCCTTAGAATCAATATTTTCTACCTAGACTCACTTTAATCATTACCTTCTACTTGAAGATTTTCCTTAAACATTTCAATTATTAGTTCCTTTTTCCTCCCCCTTACACTATCTTGTACATACAGATGCATTAATTATTTTTTCTTTGAAACATATCCATACCTTATTAATTGAATAATGGAATGATTCTACCTTGGGTAGCCACTAGAGACTTCACTTTACTGGAAGTAACCATGCCTGATGGCGTCCAAATACCTTAGCCACAATACTAGCTAGTTCAAACTTCCTCTTCAAACCTCTTCTATTACTGCTGTGACCTGGTTTAGAGCAAGTGTCTAGTCTGCAATTGTTGGGTTGCTAAAATCACTCATTTGTTAGCAATGAGGCTTGAATTCCTGCCATTAGTGCCTGGAACCCATAGACTATATCATGCATTCCTTAGATCCCCAGCAGTGGGACAATGAGGGTCTCTAGAGTGGAGGTTGCAGTAGAAACATTTGCTCCCAGGGCTTTTGCCTGCAGCTTGCAGTGCAGCTCAGGTATCTAGGATTTGGAGCTCAACAAAAGAAGCAAGGTTGTTGATTGTTGATTCCATTCCTTTATCTGTATTTCTACTTCCAGAGACTACAGCCATGGTAATGAGCCCAGAGAAGTCAGAAACCTTCTTCCCTAGTTGTCCTTGGACATTCATCTTTACTTCCAACTCTTCTCTGTTTTTGCCACTTTTAGCAATGGTTAAATAATGTTAGATGTGATTGTTTGTTGTGGAATGGGGGGGGGGAGGATATTAGATGGGCAAAGAAACATCATTCCCTACTCCAGCATCTTCCCACAATCTTGCAACTATAGGATATTTTTTTAAAGCAGAGCTCATCATAGGAGAAATGCACCTAATAGAAATGGATATGTTATCTCTAATTTCACAGTTAATCAGAGATGGCTTATTACATTATTAAAGAAAATAAAGAAAAGTGGAAGAAAGCAAGAAAAAGTCTTTGTATTTCATTCTTATAACTCAATCAAGGGAGTATGTGTAAATTATTTTCATAATACTTATGTAAACATGAGAAAATATTACACTGTTTTGGTATATAATGACATTTTTCTTTAATTTCTTTTTTTTAATTTTGGGGGAATGTCATTTTTAGGTCAGTCAGTGTGGTTTTGTTGGTATTATAATTTAATTAATTTTCCCTAATTATATGTTAAAAAATTTCCCAACATTTAAAATATATAATGAATCTAAAATTCTCTCCCTCCCTTCATCCCTGTGCCTGTTGAGATGGTAAGCAATTTGATATAGATTTTATGTGCTTAATCATATAAGATATTTTCCCATATTAAATCCTTCATGAAATGAAACTTGAAGAAAATTATTGAGAAAGAAAAGAAAGTAAGTTTGCTTTATCGTGGATTCAGACTCCATCACTGCTTTTATTTTAAACAAAAGGCATTTTTTATCATGATATTTTTGCAATTGTTTTGTATCATTGGTTTGCTAAGAATAAGTAGGTTATTCACAATTATTCATCATGCAAAATTGCTGTCACTGTTATAAGAATTAAATTTAAGAGACTAGCTGTAAATTAATACCTTTATTAAACCAAATGTAGGAGGAGGAAGAAGATGGAAAATTAGGAGAGAGGTACTTAGTTTTCTAAACTCTGGCCAAAATTTTGGGCCCCTTACCACAAAAATACTAAGAGAGCAGTCACCAGGAAACATGGAAGTCCAGAGACTCCTGAATTCCCCTCCTTCCTCAAGTTATTCAGACTAATCTCCAAGCACTAACATGTGACATCTCAAGAACCAATTATGGCTTCCCATTCTGTATGCACTTGGGGGAGGATGGAACAAGGAGCAGTGCCTCAGACTCAACTCTGCTTCTTATTATTTGACTCTTATCTTCACTTTTCCAGCAGCTAGTCTATATTTCAATTTACTCAGTGGTATCTGGCCTCCAGTTGACAGAATATATATTGAGAGAGACACAATAGAGAGAGAAATTTACTTCAGACAATCCCCTCTGTGATTCTATTGGGAGATGAGTATGTTGAAATCTCCTTACTTGGGGTTTCTGGAACACTAACATGCCAAATCGCCTCAATGAGTCATTTCACATATTCAGTTTATATATCTAAAGATTCTCTTACTAGAAGTGTATAAAATATTGAACTTTACATAGAGGGAATTTAAAAAATTTGGGGGATAAGAGGGAAAGAAAAGAAAAGGAGAAATAAAACAAAAAAAATGATTGATAGACACATTGATAGAAAGCCAATTAGTAGGCACTCTTGTTTAGCATAAAAGCTTACATTCAGCTTAAGTGATAGGTTCAGCCCCATTCACTTCAGTTCATTATATCCCCAAGTTCACTCTTGATCTTTTTATGTAGTATGTTGTTTCTTTAGGTATCCTTATGGCACCTTCTGCAAAAGATCTACTTTCCTGATTCAGTGTTACTGATTTTCTTTTCCTAAAATTGCTTTAAAAGATATTAAACCTTGGATTTTAGAATAATTATACAATTCCCTCTTAAGAGAGTGTTGACCAACACTAGAATCAATAAGGAATACATGGTTGAGTTATGAGATATATGAATCAATTCTCAAAAGAAAACCAAAAACCAAAAAAAAAAGAAGAAGAGAGAAGAGAAAAAAATAAATTCTGGATACAAATGTATATATATATATATATATATATATATGTATATATATATATATGTGTGTGTGTGTGTGTGTGTGTGTGTTTGTGTGTATGTGTGTGCTCACATGTATATAAAATTACAAGTAAAAAAATTAAAACCATAAAAGATCCTTGAAATACCAGAAAGGCTCAATTAAAGTGACTTATGCCCTACAAACATGCAGGTCAATTGCAGCAGTATTGCAGCCAGGACTATGAAAAATTACCATACTATAAAAGAGAAGGGGACAAAAGTCTGAGGTAAAAAGGAAGTATGGTTTCCTGGGTGTGATTTTACCTTCAAACTCAGAGATAAGTGAGGCAAAATGAAAGCCAAATGAAGGTACTTATAGAAACCTGGCAAAGAAAAGTCCAACATCTGAATCTGTCAAACAGTCACTTTCTCAAACCTCAAAACAAGTCCTGTCTTGCAGTAGATATTCATCAATCCCTCAGGGATTGTTCTCCTTGACCTTGTTCTTCTTTGCACTATATGGAGGCACATTAGTAATTGCTTCTTCTGAAAACGGAGGCAATTATTAGTTAAACTCCCAAAATACTTAATAATCAATGGCAGGTTTTCATAGTCTAATGCTTTGGGATATGCATTGGAATTAGGGCTAATAGAGATTGTAAACTTATTCTTCAAAATTAAAAAGAAACAAACATTAATACTGAATACATGTACTCAAGTATAAAAAATAGGAAGAGAAAATAATCAAATATCCCATTGAAAATATACAGAAAAACAATAATAAAAAAATCCAGAGATTTATATTGTACATTCCATTTGACCATGGGTCAGCCAAACAGAGGCATAACAAAATGTTTTCTCACTCAAAAGTGAGCTCTATTTCCTTTCTAATTTGGCCATGATCCACAGTGCCAGGCTGCATAATTTTTTCACAAGGTAAAAGCTTATTATAAACATTTATGTATCTATATTATATATAACTAAAAATCAGAAGATACTAACTTAAGGCAAAGTATAATAAAACATCTTGGCTAAGATTAATAGGAAAATTTAAAAGCAAAATTAAATCTAAAAAGAAAACAAGAAGCAAATAAAATAATTTGTGACAGGGAGTCACTCAGTGTCAGTAGAAAGTACCCATTTGACATGTGAGCAATGAATACAACAGTTATTTTCTCTAATTTTGATAGCCTTTGGTGTAGTTCGCTGGAAATTAGTTATAGACACCTTGTCTTCTGGATATTCAATCTGTATTCAAGATTGTGTTAAACTTCTCCATTAAGGAGAGGAGAACAGACTGAAACAATTAGCATCAACAAGCCAGTGGGATCTGAAAGGGATTAACATTTTTATCTTTCATGCCATCATATTCAACTCATATCTTTGCCCTCTTTGTAGGTCACTTTTAAATCCTCTAATAATGCTGGAATTCTGAGGAGTTATAAGAATCATCTTACTAAGAAGGTATGTAAACAGTTTAACCTTATTCAATGACTTTTTAGTTCTTTTGTATTTCCTTTTTTATGCTTCTCTTGATATTTGTCTTTGTGAGTTGAATTTTACACTCAGCTCTGGTCTTCTCATCAAGAATGTTTGAAAGTCCTTTAATTGAATATACATTTTTCCCTTGAGGAATTATGCTCAATTTTGCTGGGTAAGTGATTCTTGTTTGAAGTCATAGTTCCTTTGTCCACTGGAAAAACATATTCTAGGAGCTCTGACCTTTTAAAATAGAAAATGCTGAATCTTCTATTTTTCTGACTGTGGCTCTGTGCTATTTAAAATATTTATTTTGATATGTATGTTTTGACTGAGGGTTATATTTTTTCCTTCACCTAAGAGTTCTGGAATTTAGCCATAATATTCCTGGGTATTATACGTTTATGATCTCATTCAGGAGGTTATTTTTATCTCTATTCTACCCTTTGGTTCTAGAATATTAGGACAGTTTCCTGTGATTTTTTTTTTAAATATTAGTCTCAGAAAAAATTTTTTATCATAGCTTTCAAGTATTCAATTATTCTTAGATCATCTCTCTTGGATTTGTTTTCCAGTTCAGTTATTTTTCAAATGAAATATTTAATATTTTCTTATTTTTTTCACTATTTTGATGTTAGTTTCTTGAATTCTCATGGAGTCATTAGCCTCCATTTGCCCAATTCGAATTGTTAAAGCATGATTTTTTTTGATGAGCTCTTATACCACCTTTTCCATTTTACCAGTTCTTTTTGAAGCATTATTTTTCTCAGTGAATTTTTTAATTTGTTTTCTCACATGACTAGCTCTATTATTTAAAGAGCTTTTTTTTTACCTTCAGTGCATTTCTTGCATATATTTTTTCTGTGTTTTGTTTGTTTTAAGAAGTACTCTTCAGTGAATTTTTGTGCCTCTTTTATCAATTGATCTATTCTGTTTTTAAAGTATTATTATATTCAAGGATTTTTTTTACTTTACCACATTGTCAAAACTTTTTTTTCCATGATTTTCCTATATCACCTTCGTTTTATTTTCCCAATTTTTCTTCTATCTCTCCAATTTGATTTTTTAAAATACTTTTTGAAAGCTGCCGTTAATTATTTTGAGATTAAGAGCTGTTCAAATTTTTTCTTGGAGACTTTGTATGCAGTACTATTGATTTTCTTGTCTTCTTCAGAGTTTGTGTTTTGGTCTTCCCCACCATCAAATAACTTCCCATGATTATTTTTTTTTAATTTGCTGTTTGGTCATTTTTTCCACTCTTTTTCTTTTCTTTTAACTTAAAAAAAATCTAATATTGAGCTCTGTTCCTGTGGTTAAGGGAGCATATCTCTGATCTTCAGGTTTTTGTGCAACTGCCTTCAGAGCTAGTTTTGATCTAGGGATATGTAATTTTAATATTCTTTTGACCTGTGTTCATCTCCACAAGCAACCACAAGTGCTCTTTTCCACTGTGGAACCATGGTCATGATCCTCTGCTCCAATGGGACTATGAGAACTGGCATATGGATGCTCATCTTCATCCTGAAAGCACTGATTCAGGATTGTGACCTGAATCAGTATATGGGAAATAAGACAAAATTCTCACACCCACCAAAGGGACCCTTGAAATCCCCCTCCAAGCAGCTTTCCAGCTCCTCTACTATGCATGACTGAGAAATCCTGAAACCTTTATTGATGATTCAGCCTCCCCAAAAACCCATTGGGCCTGCCTTGGAGTTCTATTTTATATTCCACTTCCACCCCAGTACATTAGATCTTTTATATTGGTCTTATAAATTGTTTTGGGCTTTAAAATTATTTTACCCTATTGTTTTATGTGTTATGTGGCTCTAGCATTTGTTCATCATAGTTTGTATATCATAGTTATTTGGATGGTACTTAGATAGACATTGGGTGGATCTGTATACCTTCTCCACCACCTTGATTCTCCCCTCTCCTCCATAGTCAGTGTATTTTGAATATAGATCCAGTGTTCTGATTCTGAAATCAATCCAAATTTGGCCTCTTAAACTCATGATTAATGGAGTACAGTTATTATCTGCACATGCTCTGAAGAGGAGAAAAAGACTATCATGCCTCATCTTGTAAAAGGAATCTCTCAAATAATCCTTGTAGTATGATAGGAACCAAAGCATTGATACATATTCTATAAGTATTGAACTTCTGTTGCTGTTTCCTACTGTATTTATACATATTAATAGTGTGTTAAAAAGATATACTTTATCCTTAGAGTTTCACAAAATGTTATGTTGCATTTTAAAGAGATATATAAGCATAAGAGCAACATCATTGAATACTCATTTGTGTTCTCCTGGGAAAAATAAAGATCTCTCAATAAATTGGTGTGCTTTATAGGGTGAAATAGACCACTTTGAAGCCTTTTTGAGTCATTTGTCACATACTTGCAGATTGTGAAAAACTTCCTATTGTTTCTTGTTTGGATATTTGTATGATTGATTGATTTACATGTTAGTCAACATTTGATCATGCTTATTCTTTGCTTATGGTTAAATCCAGTATCAAGTTTATTTATCTTTGTTGTCTAAAATAATTTATCTTATACATTTTCACAATGTTATGAGAGCTGAATGAAAAGAAAATCTTTTTTTATAAAAAACTGAAAAATTACTGATGGAAATGATCCCCTTTTGGTAAATGATAGATAATTGTATTTGAATTTTTGATTCTTTTGTCATAAATGATATGAATCAAAAATGTTCTTAACTTTTTTATGTGAAATAATTTACCCCAGTTGACTTCTCTCCTCTCCTTTCTCCCAATGCATTCCTTTTTCTCACCCCTTATTTTTTGTGTTATTTTGGATATCATCCAATTTTAGCCAACTCACACCCATTCCCTTCATTTATGTATACTACTTTTTCCTATTCTAACAATAGTAAATTTCTTAGGAGTTACAAATATCATCTTCCCATGTAGGAATTTAAATAGATTTTCTGCATTGAATTCCTTATGATTTCTCTTTAATGTTTACCTCTTATAATATTCTTAACTCTTATATTTGAAAGTCAAAATTTTCATTAACCTCCAGTCTTTTCAGCACAAATGATTAAAAGATATCAAATTCATTGAGTATCCTTTTTCCCCCAAAATGATTTTACTCATTTTTAAGTATAGAGCTAGTTCTGGGTATTTATAAGTATTCAGTTCTTCTAGAGTGTTATGATCTAGGGAGACAGAGATTTAGTACTCTCCTGCATTATGTGCTGGTCCCTGGGTGACAGCAAGCACTCCTTTTCCCCATGGTATTGTGACCAATGTCCCCACTCTCCATGTGGTCCTGAGATTTCTGGTGCACTAGCACTCCTTGTTCTGGGACTGCAACACAGGACTGAGAGTTAGAGCTACCTATGGGCAATGAATTCAATAGATTCTTGCACACAATGCCAATATGGGCACTCTGTAATCATCTTCTGACCATTTGTCCAATACTTTTATCTGTTGATTCAGTCTACCTTAAAGCCTATAATGACTTGCTTGTGAGGCTTTTTCCATCTGGGCATTTTCTGGATTATGCTCCACTTTCATCTTGGAACAAGAAATATTTCCTGCCAACCTTCTAAGTTGTATTAGGTTGGAAAATGGTTCCTCCCTGCCTTTTGGGGGATCCTGCTTTCCCTGACTTCATTATTTTGAGGCATTATATTAAATTTATTTGGAAGTAAATTGAGAAGGTATCAGGTTGGACTCTGCCTTTTCTCCACTATCTTGACTCTATAGCTCATTAAAGGAAATAAAATTCAAAAGGTTGTGCTATAATTCTGGAAGAAGATATTTGAATCGACAGGAAAAAGTATGCAATAGAAAGTTTTTAAGAACAATACATTAGTTAAATATTTAAATTCATTTTACTTTTGAAGGGTGTCCATAACAGATTGCCAATGTGAGTTTAGAGAATTTTCAGGTTTAATAGAAAGTAGGACTCAAATAGACAAAGAAAATTAAGTCAGAATGACAGGATGATATATAATAAGCTAAAGCGACCTCAGAAGTCATCTAGTCACCTTTATACTTCACAGTTGAGGACACTTAGGCCATGGCAGAAAAAAACTTCATAACAAATGATTTTTAAGGTATTATACAGTGGAAATAATTTCATTCTTTATTTAGAGTTTATTACCTCTTCATAAATAGATAGGTAGCATGCTTCATCACTGGTTCTTTGTAATGGTGACTGGTCATTGTGCTTATTAGAGTTCTCAAAACTGTCAAAGATTTAAAATGTCTTTAGTGCTATATATTTAATTTCCCTTATTCTTATTTAATTCTACTTTCACCCATATAGGTCTCCTGAGATTTCTTTGAAACCATCCCTTCCATAATTATAGTACAATAACATCTCATTTCATTCATATTCACATATATTTAGTCATTCTCCAATTGGTGGACATGCTTTCATGACTATAGGTTTTTATAGGCTATTCTGAAAAAATATAGGCTTTGCCAAGTTGTACCAATCAATAAAGATTATGGGAGCTAATGTGGCAATGGACTGTGTAGCTACGGTATAAAATTTAACATAAATTTTCAAAAAATCATTGCATATATTTGACAAGTATATCATATATTTCATCAGCCCCAATTTATGAAAAGCATCTTCTTAGATAATTAGATTGCTGTGATCTATATCATTTTAGGATTGCAGTATTATAGAAAAAGTATTAGTGATAGTTCAATAGATAAATACCTATTGGGCAATTCCACAAGTAAATTCAATGTCTAAAAGCGTTTTCTACTTCTGTTCCTGCTATATTCTCCACATAGCTTTATATCCTTGAACAACTGATTTCAAATTTTTCAGCTTCATTTTTATGGTTATAATCTGTTCTGTCACTGATTTGCTTTTCTTTCTTAACCAGTACCAGATACTTTGATAAATCCTGCATTATAATACTGCTTTTTCCTTTATATTTTAATAAATTATTTTTATATTTTTGACCTTTTGTTTTTCCAAAATAATTTTATAATATATTCTAGTTAAATAACTTTGACAATATAATTGTGATTTCATTGAATAAGATTAGTTTAGGTAGGACTGTAATTTCAATTAAATTGGCTCTGCCCAAACATGAAAAATTAACATTTCCAAAATTATTTAAAATTTATTATTTGTATATAAAAATAATACATTAGTAAGATAATTAAATTCATTTCACTTTTTAAGAGTGTCCATAACAGATTGACAATGTGAGTTTAGGGAATTTTCAGATTTAATAGAAAGTAGGACTCCAATAGACAAAGAAATTAAGTCAGAATGACAGGATGATAGATAATAAGCTAAAGTGACCTCAAAAGTCATCTAGTAGCTTACCTTTTCACTTCACAGTTGAGGACACTTTCTTAAATATTGAAGCTTTCTTAAATATTACATTAATGTAGTTACTAGGTTTGTTTTAACAGATATACTATATACTTCTCAGTGTTTTATTATATATATTTGTTTTAAATGCATTTTCTCTTGTCTCTTTTTGAAGGTCTTTGTATATATATATACACATACACACATACATATATAGAGATAATTTATGTGGGTTTATTTTATATCCTTCTTTGCTCAAATTACTGATAGTTTCAACTAATCTTGTAGTTGAATCTCTAGGATTTATAAATCATATCATTTGCAAAAAGTGATAGTATAATTATTTTTAGCTCTTCTTATCCCTTCATTTTTTTCTTCTCTTATTGCTATTGCTAGAATTTCTAATACAACATTAAATAATATTGTGAGTAACAGCCATCCTTGTTTCACTCTTGGTCTTACAGGGCAGACATCAATCTTATCATCATTACATATAATATTTGCTATTTCAACTGTTTTTTTTTTTTTAAGAAATGAGTGTTATATTTTGTCAAAAGCTTTTTCTGTTTCTTTTCATATAATCATGATTTTTTTTAGCATTTATGTGTATAAATTATGTTCTTAATAGTTTTCCTTATATTAAATTATCCCATAATACCCAGTAAAAGTCCTGTTTTGTAAAAATATATAATCTTTAGGTTATATTGTTGTAGTTCCATGACTAATATTTTATTTAGGGTTTCTACATCTATATTAATTAATGGAATTGACCTATAATTTTCTTTCTCTGATTTTGATTTTCCTGATTTAGGTATCAGCCCAATATTTGTTGCATAAAAGAAGTCTGACTGGAATTCTTCTTTATTGGTTGTTCTAAATAATTTATTTAACATTTAAATTAGATTATCTTAAATTTTTTGTAAAATTCACTTGCATATCCTTTAGTCATAAAATATTTTTGTTGTAAAATAAGTTCATTTAAATTTTTTTTTCTAAATAGGTTTTAATTTATTTTTTTAAATTTCCTCTTCTGTCCATCTAGGTAATTTATGTTTCTATAACTATTCAGATATTTTTTATAAATATTTAAATTTGTTGTCATATAATTGTGCAAAATAACTCCTAAAATTGCTTTGATTTTATCTTCATTAGTGGTAAATTCACCCTTTTCATTTGTTTTTCCCCCTTATTTTAAACCTTATTAACCAATAGTTCATCATATTTTTTCATAAAATCTACTCTAAGTTTTATTTGTCAATTCAATACTTTTCTTGTCTTTATTTTTGTTAATCTTACCTTTTACTTATAGGATATCCAATGTGGTATCTAATTGGGGATTATTTTTTTCTATTTTCAGATTTTATATACAATTCATTGTTTTTTTCTTTCTCCATTTTTATTGAAGTAATGATTTAGAAATATAATTCTACCTCCACTTCTTTTACTATATTTGACATATTATATTGTCTCATTAAATAATTTTAAATAAAATTATTGTTTTTATGACTGTTTCTTTAATACACTCATTGTATATTATTGATTTTTTAATTCTCTAATTATTTTTTTCCTGGTAAAGAAATGGCAATGGTTTGTCATTTCCTTTTCAAGGTGATCAGTGAGGCTAAATGATTTGTCCAGGGGCATACAAGTAATGAATCTCTGAGGTTGGATTTGAACTCATGTCTTCTAGACTCCAGGACCAATGATCAATCCACCATGACAATTAGTTTTCTCATTTATTATATTACACAGGTCATTTCATGATTTCCATTAATTATCAAGTGTTAGGAGAGAATGATCAGAGAGAAGGTACAACTTGCCAAACCTAGAACAAGGTAAAATATTGTGTGTGTGTGTGTGTGTGTGTGTGTGTGTGTGTGTGTGTGTGTGAAGAATTGATGGGGGGATATAGAAATTTAGGGAAAAGAGAAGAAAGCCTTCCCAGAAACAGACTAACTGATGTTATATAAAATGATTCTCTTAATGTTGAATATTAGTTAATTTAAAAATCATAGGACTTTAAGATGAAGGTAATTCACATGTTTATACATGTATTATTTCCATTCATAGAACTTAAGTTCTAGGAATTTAAGAATGGTGTCTTGATTTGCTTTGGTTTCATTTGGCTGTTTTTACCTGAATACCACTCATAAAGTACCTTGCTCATGGCATATGCTCAATTAAAAAAATGAAATATTTGATGAATTAACAACTTTATTTAAACCCTTCTGGATTTTGATTGCAGCTTTAAAAAAGCCTACCAAATATTAAATACATATTATTTTCAAAACCATGTGATTAGTTTTGAAAGAACATAATGAAATAATTAACTTTCAATGAATTTCATATTATAAAATTTTTATGGAAGAAGAAAGTGATTTTTCCTTTGTAGACTCTTCATTTTCTAATATTTAGAACTACTACTACATATAAGATTTAGACTTGAGTATCATGTGCCAGAATAATGGGAAAATATACCAACACCAAATGTTAATTATAACACACTTGGAGAATGAATATGTTGCTGTTAAATAGATCTTTTTATCCTTCATAATCCTAGAATTTCCCAAGTGTAGTCACATATGACAATTTATAATGACATAAATCCCATTTGACTTGACCTGAATTTGGAATATAAAATGATGGCTAATTTAATTTTTAAAGTGAAGTGAGTATTTGTGAAAGCTACTACATAAACAATTCAGCAGACTAAAATTTTTATTTTATGTATCAATTGAAGTAATAAAGTGTAGTCAAAGAAAATTCAGGAAATTTAAGGTTTGGCTGAACCCAACTATAAGGGACTACTTCTAGGAAGAAATTAAAATCATTCAGTTTTAATACTCAATGAATCCTTAATCTCTCTATAGAGGATGTAAAAAATTGCCAATGACTACTATATTTACTAGGTTGTTTCTTTTTAGAAATAATGACTTACTTTTAAACTAGCATTTCATCTTGTAAATTAGCAAATGAAGATGGATAAATAATAACTGCTCCTTTTTTACAAAAAATAATACTTTAACACTGTGATTTTTTCATAATCAACAATCTTTGATGAAATGATACTGAAATATATTCACATATTTTTCATAATGAAATTAAATAAAAAAAACAGGGCACTTAGTGATTTTCCCAAATTGTTCTGGTCAATTTTATCAAATCTCCATTTTGCTATTAGACAGTGACCTTAGTGTTTTCAAAATTTTATTTAATATATATATATATATATATATATATATGATGCACATATACATATACTCTTCTAATTTTATGTGAATGTGTATTGGTATGATCTCCTTGCCAAATAGATGTGAAGAATCTAGCAAAGTTCTGAGAAGAGAAGTGTAAAATATTAACATTTTAGAAAATAAGACCTCTTTAGATATTTTAGCACAACTTTTTATTTTGGCCAGAGAAGATCAAAGTTACACCATTATTTAGTAATGATTAGGAAGTATATAAAGGAGATTAAGCAAAGAACAGTAACTAATGTTCCCCAATTACATAAAAACAGACATAAAAGAAAAAATAATAAATTTTAACATGAGAGGTTTAGAATAGATATGATGAAGATATACCTATGTTTTAAAATACTTTATATTAGTCTAGAGAGATAGTGAAAGTATCCCTGGAGGTTTCCAACAATAATATCTCCATTTTCTTGAGATAGTTTAAGCATTATCCCTGAAGATTTGGTCATTAATAAGATAACTTTCAAGGCAACAGTGCTTTGACATAATGTTGTTTAAAAACAAAGTGCATGATCTGTTATAACCTGGGGCTCTTGGGGTCACAAGGCTTGGAAGTGTCTGAGGTCAGATTTGAACCCATGACCTCCCATCTCTAGGCCTGTCTCTCAATCCACTGAGCTTCCCCCCATCCTAACATAAAAGAGATATAAAATGACTTGAAAGAAAATAGACTTTATCTCATTAGTCTAAAAATGATTATTTTTCTTCTGAATATTGGCATGAATTATATAGAAACTTTTCACTGAAATTCAATATATCTGGTTTCAAGAAATGATTCTTAATGGTCTGAAACATGAGCTGGTTATTTAATCTCCTAGTGCTGTGATATTGAAATCACTTTAAAAGACTGATATATATTAATTTAAGGTCATTAAGGAATTCACTTATGTAATTCCTAAATGAAATACTCAAGTCAGCTACCAAATTTTTATGGTGTTTTAATTACAAACAGGAGGAAGAAAGTAGGAGAGAGAGAGAGAGAGAGAGAGAGAGAGAGAGAGAGAGAGAGAGAGAGAGAGAGAGAGAGAGAGAGAGAGAGAGAGAGAAAGAGAAGAGAGAGAGAGAAAAGGATAAGGGAGAGAAGGAAATAAGTTTAACCCAGACCCACTCTGGCTCAGGCTGAGCCAAAGCGGGATTTAAGGCCTTGGATAGCCAAGGCAAGGAAAGGGATTAGCCCTTATCACTCACATGGCCAATCTGAAGGAAAGCAGTCTGAGGGGCTCCTCCAACTCCAAGCACTAGCCTCAAACTGACTATAGCCCTCCTCACAGGAAGTCCTGAAAACTCCAAAAGCTGTTCTCTACCTCACTTCTTGTGTCTCACATGTGCAAATGGTGTCTCTAGCTTGGCCTAGGACTGCCCAGAGGTCTATCCTTTTATTGCACATGTCTGTTGAAGTCAATATTCTCAAATAATTAAATATTGAATTTGCTGCAGCCCTTCCTAATATTGTTACACTGAGTAGGGTGGAAAATATAGTTTCCAAGACCTGATTCTGTTATTCCAATATTTTTGTTGATCAGGAAAATATTTTTATTGATCAGGAAATAGCTAAATTTGATCTTCTAAAGAATGGTCTTAATAGGGTGGAGTAGTTTTGAAATTCACAGTGTCAAAGATTAACTACTGGTTTTCCTATGTTCAGTGAAATCAAAACTACAGAAACAATTGCATGCATTTATGCATATGAATATACAAATACAAGTTTATATATATGCACATATATGTATGTGTATTTATGCATGTATGTAGACTTCTGCATTATATTAAAAGTACATTTTAGAGTAATTCTGGAAGTTAAAAATCATTTAGTCTATTATATAATCTAAATATAATAATATGATATTGCTGAGTTTTATTCAAGTAGCATTGCAGAAGAAAATGCTTTAGGCAAAAGATAATACTCTGACTTAAAGATTGATCAAATATTTAAACAAATATGGTTATCTTAAGTCCAGGAGGAAAGAAAAAATGTACTAAATTTCAGAGAAAACTATATATGCAATAAATTATTTAGAAGGTAATACATTTGCAAACACTAATTTTAATGGTGACCTACCTGGGATATTTTGATTAAAAATACTAGCAATTGCTTACACATTTTAATGGATTTAATTGACTTTATTCAAAGGTGTCTTTAAGTATTTTATAATTAAATCATGAAATTCCAAATATTTATAATGAGTATTTACATCATTGTGGAGAATTTATTTGAGCTTTTAATGCTTTAATACAATATCTTGGAGATATAAAATGGGAATGCTAATACTGACTTACTTTACAAGGAATATGGGACTAAAAATCATTCTAGAAGCAAGATACATATATTTAAATCAGCAATAATAACAACAATAACTTTATAAATACTAGTGAATTAATTATGCTTAAACATTTGTATACCAGTTTATATATATATGTGTAATTACAATTTCTTAATTGTTATGTCCTATGAAATAGAAACATGCAAGTGGTATAAGCTTTACAGCTAGATAAATGAAATCATTGACAAGTCAAGCATTCTGCTACATGACATATGGCAAATTAGTATTTGAGCCAAACAACATTTTTTCTCTATTTTCAGAACTCTAGCTTATTTTTGCACACACAACGGATATCTGAGGACTCACATGTACAACTAACAATTATTTTGTAGCTCAACTGGTACTAAGTTATTAATACTAGGTTAATTAATGTAAGAATTAAAATTAGGTTTGACTCAATATGAGAGTTATAAATGTGAGATTGAGGTCACCATTTATAAAATATTGTCCCTTAAGACAAATATGACTGTAGCAACTTTTATTTACTACAAGGAAGAAATATTGAAAGTGGAAAATGTATGAAAGATACAGAGCCTTCTCTAGCCTACCAGTCTAAGTACTGATCTGATGACATCTGGCTGTCCTTGGCAAGGGTTCCCTCAAGTCCCAGTCTTCACCTAGAAGTCTCAGTGGCATCTTCAGCCAGAAATCCACCAACACAAGCCTCTTTCTTCAGTCCAAGTCACTCACCCAGAAAGCATCTCCAGTGTAGAAAGCTCTAGTCAAAGACAATTCTAGAAGGATGTGACTGCTTCCTGGAGTCTTCTTTCAGTTTGATCCATCAACATAGAGTGAATCCAAGAAGAATCCCTTTTCAGCTCAGCTCACCAACTCAGAATGAATGAATGAATGCTTTGGCTGGCCTTTTTAAAGCAGTTTTCACTACATCATTTCCTGTTGCTCCTCCACTTCATGGGAACCAATCACAGCCTCCCAATTTGCCTAGCACTGTACAGGGGATGACAGTGGCCTTTGGAGGTGTGAGATTTTCCCAGTAGATGACTTGTGAACTATCTTACTTAACGGTTAGCTAGGTGCTAAATAGGGGCACTTTAAGTTATTGATTTGATGTAATTAAAGGTTGTTGATGAATTGCATTAAAAATAAACTAAGAGAATCTAATTGTCCCATCACACTAATTTGGTTATCACCCTCAAATGGAGTTATTATGTTCAAATTGAAAGGCAAGCTATCTTTTCTTAAAAATAATATTTTAGATGTTTGAGAGTAATAGTAGAAGGAAATAGTTCTAAAATGATGGAAATATACAGTATAAAGATGATTCAAGGGGGCAGCTGGGTAGCTCAGTGGATTAAGAGTCAGGCCTAGAGAGGGAGGTCCTAGGTTCAAATCTGTCCTCAGCCACTTCCTAGCTGTGTGACCCTGAGCAAGTCACTTGACCCCCATTGCCTAGTCCTTACCACTCTTCTGCCTTGGACCCAATACACAGTATTGACTCCAAGACGGAAGGTAAGGGTTTAAAAAAAAAAGATGATTCAAGATGTTATCTCTTCTGTATTTATTGTGGTACTCAAAAAGAAAAGGAGCACCTCCAGACAGAATAAGAGCATTTATAAGATCTTTAAAAAATAAGAAAAAATCTATTTGGAAGTTTCCTTATTTCATTTAAAAATACATTTTAAAAATTGACTTCTAATTACAGATGAAAACATTTAGAAATATAAAATGAAGAACTGTGTAGGAGGAAGCTTTTATTTTGTATCACTGAAGATAGAACATACAGAGCATGGGGTGAATATTATTGAGCCTACTAAAGAAAAATCACACTTATAATGAATGATATTTAAATATAAATTAAATACCTCTGTATTTTAAAATGCTTTTACAAAATTGTCAATAATTTTTAGCAAAACTATGTTAATGTATGATGGTATAATGGGGAGATATTGATTAAATTTGAGTAATGATAAATAGCACTTTAAAAAATAAATTTTATTTTTTTATTTATTTAAATTAAAATTTAAAATTACCTTATGACTTTGAGAAAGTGCATTGATAAAAACAATAAAATTAAGTAAAATTATTTGAACATGAGTAAAAATGTTATAGATTCAAGGAAGAGTTTAAAAATATGTTATGCTTTATTAATACCTGCATGGCATACTGGAAAAAGAAAAGAAAATAATTTTCAGTAAAATGTTGTATTGTATTTAATTAAATCTGAGTTCAAAGGTCACATTTGTTATTTATAAGAAGCCTGAGGAAAGGCAAGTTACATCTCTCTGAATTTCACTTTCTTTTTCTGTTAAATGGGTCCAATAAAACCTATATTAGGTGGCTTGTAAGGATATTATGAGATTCATATAAACTAATGTATGCAAAAGACATTGTACACATTAAATTATATATCTTCTTAACAATCAGCATATGTACACTTTAAAAGATTTTTGTTTTGGTTTTTGGTTTTTGTAGAAGAAAGGGTCAAGGTATGTGGTAGGATTGTTCTGCTATTTGCAGCATGGTAAAACCAAAAGTCCTAGATTAGAAATTAGAGAACCTACATTCAAATTCTTGTTCTGAAACTTATTCTACTTTTGATCATTGGGAAGTCACATCCCCTCCCTGGTCCTCATTGTTTTTTTCATCTGTGAAATGAGGAATTGGGACTTAATGACTTCTGAGGTTCCTTTCAAAGCTAAATTTATACTAATTGTATGCTAATGAAAATTGAGAACTATTGCTATAGATTTAGAATGTCCTCTGGCTGAGTAATAAAAATAAGTACTTTGCTTGAAATTCCTGAACTATGTTTTTCTGAGGGAGTTGTGGTCATGATGTTGATTGTTTTGTTTTGTTTTTCAAAGGATTTTGAAACACAAAATGCTAGAAAAAACCTTCTGAGATCCAACAAATGAAGATTCCTTCATTTCCCATGTACTACAGACAAGTATAAGGTTTCTACATGTGAATTTTAGCTTGACTCCACCCTGCTTAGTGTTTAGAATTCTATCAACCAGGAATGTATACACTCCCACTTAAAGATTAAGTGTGGGGAAGGAAGGTCTATGACCCACGTGTGCTAGCAAGTGACAAATTAGAAATAACTGACTGAACCCTGGACTGTCCAAAGCCAAGTCTAAGTCACCATTGGTACAAGTAAGATACAGGAAGTGATGTAAAGAACTGCCTTTATATTTTGTGTCCCTTCCTGTGAGAGGGACTTGACTGTGAAACTCAACACTGGAGGAACTCTAGCATGAGACCCCAGACTGCTTTACTTTAGATGACCATGTGTTGAGTTATAAGGTTGACACCCCTTTTCCTTGGCTTTCTGGAGAGGCCCTTGGCTGAGGCCTCAGAACTCCTGCCTGGCTGAGACCAAGCAGGAGCAGATCTATTCCCTTTTCCCTCTCTGTCTTTCATTCTTAATTTCTTCATTCTATTGTAAATAAACCACCATAAATTTCCATTCTGACTTGAGTATTTCATTGAGATTTAGAATTTAAATCCCTGGCAACCAACTAAAATATATATTCAGTACAACCATAAAATTTACCCCTTACATATGGATTCAATAAAATGTAGGTCATTATAATTTCTTTTTCCTAAAATACATATGCCAGCATATTTATTTTCAAGCCCCTCACTCATACATAACTTTGCATATATTTGTTTGATTTAAAAGGTCTTATCAACTTTTTTGTAGGCTATTTGTAGATCTTCCATATGTACAGAAAGATCAGGGAGCATAAGGGAACAAATTGCATTCTTGGAGAAAAAAAATAATTTCTCTAATGTTCCTTTCTGTTGAGTTGAAGTGAGGGACATTTTGAATTGAGTTTGCAATTGAATTCAGTTTGGAGGCTAATTTCAGTTCAGAGTGGAAGAACCCTTCTTGGAGACGATCTTGAGGCAAGTGAAAAAAATTGACTTGCTCTCCCTTAAGCTCAGGCCTAGGCCATTTTGTCCTCAGGCCTTTTTATATGGCTTGGCTCAGCCTGAGCCAGAGCAATTAATTCTCTCTCTCTCTTTTTCTCTCTCCTTCCTTTAATTCCTTCATTTATATTAATTAAAATCTCCATAAATCCCAGCTGACTTGGGTATTTTAATATCTAGGAATTTCTCATGGCGACCATTTTTTTTTTAGATTTTAAGTCAAAACACTAAAAATTATCCTTTACAGTTTGACTAAAACCTTTACAGTTTGGCATTTACAGTTTTTAACATTCACAGTTTTGGGTGACCATATCAGTTGTGACAAAAACCTTCAAATTTCTGTGAAATCTCTTTCCTTTCTCTCTTTATTACTTGCTCAAATCAGTCAATCTTTTTAAACGTGCTAAATTGGCTTCAAAAGTGTGAACCTTAAAAATTCCCCATTGGGACCAATCCCCATTTGGGCATAGAACTCTACTTAGATCAGAAATGTGAAGACCTCTACTCCACCCGTACTTAAGCCTGCTTTAGGGGAAGAAACTCCTTGCTGAACAATGAAAAGTACTTAAACCCATACTTAAGCAATGCCTATTTTAGAACTAATACAAAGGGGTGCTAAGTACCTATAAAGGTCAGGAAACTTGTGAATTTACAAGGAACAAAAAGGTGAGAAACTTACTCAGAACTCTCCTGGTGTAAATTACTCAAAAGTTCACACCTTCTTAGGTGTGAACTAAGAATGGTCTGTCCTTTGAAAAATGTCTACTGTGATTGGTAGATGTAAGAATTTAGGGGAGGTGACAAAGGAGAAAATGCCCTTTTAAAGGAGATGAAAAGCTCTCTCTAGAAACAGTCAGCTAGGAAAGTCTGCCTTGAAGGGTCTCTCTCCAGACTCTCTTGGGGACATTTCAGATAGAGGATTGAGCTGGTGAAGTCAGCTGAGAAGGAACTGGCCTGGTGTCACTAGAATCCTTGCTTGGACAGATCTTGTGGTGAGTGATTAAGGACTGACTGATCTTTTCTCTTTAGGCTCAGGCCTAGGTTGGCCAGGACTGGCCAGGGCCGGCTTATCCTTTTCTCATTTTCCCCCTTTTTCTCTCTTTCTCTCCTTTTCTTTAATTCCTCATTTGCATTAATTAAAATCTCTATAAAACCCAGCTGACTTGGGTATATTTGAATAATTGGTAATATTTCCCTGGCGACCACCTTATATTTGATTTAAAAACAAAACACTGTAGTGAAAACATATTTCCTGCAGTCACAACTTACTCATCCACTCTTTAGATGTATCACAATTTATATCTTCCACTATTTTAATCATTACAGTTTATGACCTCAACAATTTTAACTTTTACAAAAGACAGCTGCAAGAGTGGGGGAGTAAAAAACATTTCAATTTCTCCTTAAATTAAATAGAACATAGCTGTTTTAAATCTTAGCAACAGGGCCCTAAGTTCCTGGCTAGGAGAGCTGTTTCTAAATCTCCTTTCCTTTAGGGAACAACTGCCTAGATTAGGATTAAGGGAAATCTGGAGGAAGCTTTGGCCTTGTCCTTCTCCCCACATGTTTAATTTAGAAATATGGGGTTACAGTCAGTCCACAACTTAGTTAACAACTGACTTCTCAGTAAATACATTGTTCTTTTTACAGTACAAACATTATTCTTCAACTTACTTAACAACTGGCTCATAAGCTCCATGCTCTAACTTGTAAATATAGAATTCCTTGTCTCTCTGAAATGGCTCATCCCATGGAATTTATGGCAAAGTCTAATAAACATACTACTTTCCCTTGAGATTTTGATTGTTGCAGTTGTAATATTTTATTTCCTTAAAAAACTCATTTCTCAGTCAAACCAACCAATTGCTCCTTCTAATATTCAACAAAATGCAGAACAAAATACTCAGCTTGAGTTTTTAGAGAAAAGTATGGGGGAGCTCATAGCTTTTCTGAAAAACACTAACCTTCCCAACCAACCCACTACTCCTCCTGTCCCATAGGCCCCAGAACCCCCTACTAATAACCAACCCACCCCTCCCCCTGCCCTACTTGCTCAGCCCTAGTTCCCCCCCACCTATGCTTTCTACCCTACCATCTCCACCCTAAATTCACAATCTGCCCATGCTTCCTACCTCACCAACTCCACCCTAAGTTCACACTTAAGTTCACACCCTACTCATTCCTCCAACCCTAACCCTCTGCATCTTCTTCCCCAGCTAGTGTGACAAGGGAATCACTTTAAAAGACTGATATATATTAATTTAAGGTCGCCAATGAATTCAGCCATGTAATTCCTAAATGAAAAACTCAAGTCAGCCGTCAGCCTTTTTTGGAGTTTAATTACAATAGGAGCAAGAAAGGAATTAGAGATAGAGAGAAAGAACAAGGGAGAGAAGGGAATAGGGCTTAAACACCCCTTCTGTTTAGGCTGGGCCAAAAGGCCCAAGCCCTTAGATAGCTGGGGCAAAGAAAAGAGATCAGTCCCTATCACTCACATGACCAAAATGGAGAAACAGTCTCAGAGGCCCCCACCTTCAGCTTCCTTCAGCACAAGCTTCTCCGAGTCCAAGGCAATCACCCCGACCAAACTTCTCAACCCCCCCTCAAGTCTCCAGCCCCTCCTATCTTTAAGGAAATCATTCAAGTTCCTCCTCTCAGTTCTCCCATCTACCAATCACTGTTCATCAATTTCCCTGTGCCAATGGAGGCTCTAGCTTAACCCAGGACCGCCCAGAGGTTTCTGGCTTTTGCACATGTCTGTTGAAGGTCATATTTTCAAATGATTAAATCTTTGATCTAGGCTGCAGCCCTTCCTAAATCCTGTTAGGACTGAATAGGGTGGAGATTTATTCCAAGTATCTCCATTGTATCAATTCTAAAATCAATCATGATTCAAAGAATTTCCTGTTCTATGCTTAAGCATAGGTCAAAGTCCTTTCCATTGTTCAGCAAAAGGTTTCTGTCCTAAAGTAATCTTAAGAAGGGAAGAGAAGGAACCTCCCATGCCAATGGGGTTCCCATTCCAATAGACTATCAGTAAGAAATTTTCCAAGTATGAAATATCCCAATGGTGAAATTTCCAACATTTATAAGTCTAAGGAATTTTGAGGTTTACACTAGTAACCCTTCTTCTTTTGACCCTCCTTCCCACCTTGCCCAATTCAATTCCTATACCCTTCCTAATTCTGATCCTTCTGGTACTATGGGACAACAACAAACTCCCCCTCAGTGTGTCCAACCCTTCCCACCTACTCCACTGAGAATGGATTAAGAAGCCAAGAAACAGAAACAGGAGTACCAAAATTAATAAAAATGGAAACTTGGTATTTGTAAGATACCATACACCTTTTAACCCTGAAGACTTAAATAAAATCAAGGAAAATCTTCCATAATTTGATGAAGAACCAATATTAATTATAAAAAGATTGGAGAAAATATTCAGAACTTTTGACAGACTTTTGGATGGATGTTGACAATTTATTAGAAAAATTTCTGAGAAAGAGAGAAAAATAATATCATCTCTCTGGATAATCAGAAGTGAGGTAAAAGAGGACATTATTGGCCAATTGAAGATCCACATTGGAACCCCAATGTTGAACTAGATCATACAAAACCTAAGCAAGCTAGAGAAGCATTATTGACAGCCATGAGAGAGTGATTGGATAGACCTGAAAAATGGTCAAAATTTGAAAGAACCCAACAAGAGATTGATGAAACACCCTCCCACTTTATGGACAGACTTGTTGATGTAGGAAATTCATATATGGACCTTAATTTATCCAGAGAAAGGGGCATTAGGCAAATACGTAGGCAATTTGTTGAGAATTGTTGTTCAGTGGTTAAAGACTACTTTAAAACTAGCTGTCCTAATTGGGACTTCAGGTGTTTTAACTCAGACTTTGGGACTTTCTCAGCACCCAATTGCTCATTATTCTGTTCAACTCGACTCAGTAGCATCAGGAGCACCAACATGTCTAAGAGGAGTAGCTGCTACAGCTTTACTAGTGGCAAAATTGTTGATGTAGTATTGGGATGCCCATTAACAATTATGTGCCCACATGAGGTAGAAGCATTGTTGCTAAGACATAGAACACAGGCATTTTCTGATCAGCGAATTACAAGGTATGAAATAACCTTGTTAAACGATGAAAACATTACCTTGAAGTGCTGTTCAACTCTTAACCATGCCACCTTGCTTTTAGATTTACCAACTTCAGCAGAACTATTACATAGTTGTGAAACACTAGTGTCCATGGCAGAAAAGCCGCGAGATAATCTCTTGGACACTCCCTTAGACAATCTAGATCTGATCTTCTTTACTGATGATTCCTCTTTTATGAGGGATGTCATATGATACACTGGAGCTTCTGTAGTCTCAGAATTTGCCACTGAGTGGTCAGCTTCACTGCCCTCTAATATTAGCACTCAAGGAACAGTACTCATAGCTCTAAAGCACACTTACATAATTGTCAAGGATAAAAAGGCAATATTTTATATGGATTCTAGATATGCTTTTGGCATTTGTCACTCAGTCAGAATGCTATGGCTCCAGAGAGGATTTTTAACCTTAGCTGGAAAATCTATAGTGAATGCAGAAATTATTAATGAAGTTCTTTCTTCTCTCCATCTTCCTGAAGCCCTAGCTGACCCTATCTCTTAGACACTGACCCTGTCTCATAGAGGAAATGATCGAGCAGATGCTCCTGCAAAGCTAGCAGCCAAAGAAGGGCCTGAATTAATTTTAACATTAACAACCACTGATGACTTAAATTTATCTCTCTCCTATAATGAAAAGGAAGTGGAAAATGGAAGCAAAAATTCAAAGCAAAACAGAATAATGGAGTATGGGTGTCATCTGAAGGAAACTCCATGCTCCCTAGAAGTTTCTATCACCAAATTTACCAATTGATTCATAAAAGTGGTCACTTTGGCACCCAGAGCATCGTGGACTCTGTTAAGAGAGTATGGATAGCCCCTGGTATAACCACTATAGCTTCTAAAGTGTGTTCAGCCTGCTCTACCTACCAAGCATATAACCAACATGAATTTCATGGCAAAGCCTTTGTTTGGTGTCCTCTGGCTTACACACCTTTTGAACATCTACAGATAGATTTCATAACAATGCCAAAGGCTGGACATTATAAATTTTGTCTAGTCATAGTAGATCAACTGACCAGTTGGCTGGAAGCATTTCCTGTGACCCAAGCCACAGGGGATTTTGTTGCTAAGGTAGTTTTAAAAGAAATTATTCCTTGCTTTGGCCTGCCAGCATGTATTGATTCAGATAGAGGAAGTCACTTTACTGATTCTGTGCTAAACCAAATATATTCTTGCTTGGGAATAACTCACAAATTCTATGTTCCATGTCATACCCAGAGTTCAGGCCAAGTGGAGAGGATCAACAAAGAATTTAAAACTATGACTGGAAAATTAAATTTAAAATGGCCTGAAATTCCCCCTATGGCCCTATTTTATCTTAGAAGCAGTCCTAGAGAAGACCTACACATCTCACCATTTGAGATGCTTTTTGGACATCCACCTATACAGGCTATACATTTATACCCTGCATATATATCACTATTGGGGGAGATACTACTATTGCTTTCTATATACAAGAATTACAGCACAAACTATGTGAACTTCATGAATCCGGAGCTGCAGTACAAGCTGGACCACTAGATTTTTCTCTTCATGACCTGAATCCAGGAGACAAAGTGTATATTAAGAATTTCAAGCATACTGGAGCAACTCAGCCTTCCTGGGAAGGACTATTCCAAGTATTGTTAACTACTCCAACATCTATAAAGGTTGGAGAGGACTCTTGGATTCATTGCTCACATGTGAAGAGAGCATCTTCTGTTGAGACTGATTCACTGTACCCTATGAAATGAATTGGAGATAATAATCCATTGACAAGTGGATGCTGTTTTTCGAGAACACATTGAATTCCTGATTTTTTCCCTTATTTTATTATTGATTTTTTTTATTTTGATTAGAATATTTCATTTTTTCCCTTTATTTTTCTTATTTCTTGTACTAAAGGTACATATAATTAATATTAATTTTTTTGCAGTAATACAAGTTTTATGTATACATATACATACATACATACATATATATATATATCTATATATCTATATACACATATACATATACTTGCTATAATGTCAATGCATACCCAAAAGCTTTAAACTATGGGAACCTGCCATTTATTGATAAAATGTTTTGGGACTGTCAATAATGTTTATGCCTGATGCTAGGAAATGGGATAAAAACAAGTAGCACAGACTTAACCTGAATAGTACAAAAAGAGCAGATATGAAAAACTATTGTGAGACTCAAGGTTGCAACACTTAACATATGTGAAGTCAAAGGATTTCCTTGTATCTACATTTTTTGTGTAGTACTCATGAAATTACACAATTTGACTATCATCGTGGCTCCCTATTTCCCTAAGAATGACAAAAATCATACCAGGGAATGATGTTTCCCTGTCAAAATAGAATTCTAGTTCTTTTTTCTTCTTATGGTATGGCAACTTCCTGTAGTCTTGGCTGCAAATGGGTAAGTGAAATATTACTACATTCTGTCCTACAGACTTGTGGAATAGAAATTACTTTAAATTGGACCTATACAAGGGCCTATTTTGAATCTTTTTCCTTATGTTTTCGGTTGTGTTTCTCTCTCTCTCTCTCTCTCTCTCTCTCTCTCTCTCTCTCTCTCTCTCTCTCTCTCTCTCTCTCTCTCTCTCTCTCTTTTTTGATAATTGACTCATACAACCCCATAACTCAACATTACATCCTGATCTGAACTGGATGTTTTTTAATACCCATTTCAGGGGGGTATTGTATTTTAATATAAAATCCAAGACTTTTTGAGTTTTTGTTTGAGAGAAAGATATTCAAGGTAGAATCTTTCTAAATCCAGAGAATGAACTGTTGCAGAAAGATTCCAGAAAACCCACACTACATCAGGAAGATCAAAGATGAACTCTGTGTGTGGTTGATTGAACTGAAGTTTGATTGAACATTTATTTGTAAATGTATACTTTATGCCAAGGGAACTGCCCCTAATTTGGCTTTTTGTCAATGTGCCTCGCAAAACATTGATTTTGCTCTCTTTCTTTTCTATTCCTCCCTCACTACTGTAATTTCCTCTTAGAAAATTGAATATTGTATTCATCTGTAGTTTGAAGTGCTTTAGGACTACATGATAATTATGTTAAATGGTCAATGTGGATACTAGTCTCCCAATGATCATCAGGGGGTATTGTGAATCTTAAAACTACTGAGACTCTACTTTCGAAGATTTGATTAAGCTATTCCCCATTTTTAACAATGAAGATATTTAATCAGGAATGTATTGAGAACTCTTGAAATTACTACACCCTACTCAGACAGTGCCTTAGGGGAAGATATTTGCAAACTCCTGATTGAACAATGAAAAGTCCCTAACACTCATATCTTATAGTAAAGCTAAAACCTTAAGCTAAGTGTATTTTTAGATATAATACAAAAGGGCGCAAAGTACCTATAAAGGTTAAATTAGTACCTAAAAGATCAATCAACTTACAAAAGGCAAGCTTGACAAAAGAGGTATGAAGTATTCAGAAGATTTAATCTAACCAGGGAAGGTGAGAAACAAAGAAGATGAGAACTAAGAATGGGCAATCCTGGGAAAAAGCATCTACTGTGATTGGTAGATGTGAAAATTTAGGGGAGGTGACATAAGAGAAAATTTCTTTAAAAGGAAGGGGTAAAAGTTAATTTGGTAGTTGGAGTTGGGAATTGAAGTGAGGGATATTTTTAATTGAGTTTGCAATTGAATTCAGTTTGGAGGCTAATTTCAGTTCAGAGTGGAAGAACCCTTCTTGGAGACGATCTTGAGGCAAGTGAAAAAGACTGACTTGCTCTCCCTTAAGCTCAGGCCTAGGCCATTTTGTCCTCAGGCCTTTTTATATGGCTTGGCTCAGCCTGAGCCAGAGCAATTAATTCTCTCTCTCTCTCTCTCTCTCTCTCTCTCTCTCTCTCTCTCTCTCTCTCTCTCTCTCTCTCTCTCTCTCTCTCTCTCTCTCCTTCATTTAATTCCTTCATTTATATTAATTAAAATCTCCATAAATTCCAGCTGACTTGGATATTTTTGTATTTGGGAATTTTCCATGGAGACCCACTTATTTTAGATTTTAAGTCAAAACACTAAAAATTATCCTTTACACTTTGACCAAAACCTTTACAGTTTGGCATTTACAGTTTTTAACATTTACAATAGAGAGCTATAGTTAGTAAGTCTTTCACATTTAGGGAAGGATTAGAGGTCTCCTTTTTAAGTGTTATTACTTAATAGTCATTATTTATCCAAGTATTATGAAACTCTATTTAGAGTTTGAGGTCACAGTTAGGATAGCATAATATTACACTGCTCTTGAATTTTTTGGAACTGTTCTATCCTCTGCTCTTTCCCCTGCATATCTCAGTTCAATTTTATTTGATATGTGAGAAACCTAATTTAGTTTGTAGTCTTAATCATATCCTCATAGATAAGGCAACTATGTTTAGCACTCTCCTTAAATATTAAATAGAAAACTTGGTGAGTAAAACAGATATTGGGAAGAACATTTTGATATCATCCATCTCTTTATTCAATTTTATGAAAATATAATTAATGAGGAAATTTAAAATAGATTATAGAGCTACTTTTTCTATTCCATAAAAATCTAGTAGTAGATCATATGGTCAATTTTCTCTCTCTATGTCCATTCAGCCATCCATTCACATATATATAGAGAGAGACATGTGTGTTGTATATACATAAATTTCTTTAGAAATATATTTCTATACATATATATACATTTATATATATACATATACATATATATATATATATCATCCTCCCATAGATAGTGATCTAAATAGATGATAGGTAGTGTTAAAAGGATTTTCTTAATCTCTCCTTCTCTCTCCTTAAAGTCAAGAGAGCAGGGTTTCTAAGTAGATCAGAACTGACACATATCAGTGAGACAGACCTGAAGATTCCATTACCAGGGAGACCAGGACAGAGATAAAGAAGAAGAACTGACAGTTAGGGGCTTTTGCCTCTGGATCTTGAGAGAGCAGGAGGCAAATGGTGCTGGCAGTTAGCTACTGACAGTTGGGTGATAGAAAACTGGTGTCTATGTAGGGAGTTAGGTATTTAATGAATCATGTATAGATAAAGTAGGTTAGAGTTGGCCTGGTGTTTGCCAGGCAAAATAAATTATCATCAGAAGACAGAGGTAGGTTATTAGAAATTTTATATAGTATTAGGAAATTTAGGTGCATTTTAGAATATGAAAATAATAATCTCTCTTTCCTCTTTTTCTATTTTCTGTTTGTACTTATATTTCAAATTAAACTAAGTGTTTTTATTCAACTGTTCTTACTTTTGTCAGTCTCCTACTTTTAACCCTTACAATCCATATTTCCTTCAAGAAAATTTAAGAGACGTTGAATATGAAGTCAAAATATGACCAAAAATGTAACTGAATATATCTTAATAGATAAGAAATGACTCTGAAATGGACTATAAAATCTGCTCACTTTGTTTAATGTTGAAACAAAGATTATGTATTCTAAATTAGAAGGGGAAAATAAGATGTATTTAGTATATTATTAAATCATCTATGACCTGACCTGGTTACAAAAACTATTGATGTCAAAAATAAATACATAAAGGAGAAAACATAATGATGCGCCATCACCTTTCCCTATGCAGTTTTAATAAGTTTTAAATTTAAATTTAAAAAATTAGGAAACAGAATTATTTAAAAGAAAGTGCTGTATTAGCCTGTGAAAACACTATTTAAGAAAAAAAATTAAAACATTTATAGAGAAGGACAGGAGAAAATTATGAGCAGTATAAATTTATAAATCAGAAGTAATTAGAGATAGGGATTTAAAAAAAAACAATATTGAAAGCTTAGTGTGAAAACCAGTGAAGTCAGGTGATCCACAGGGGCATATTTTAAGGATAAAATCCCAATGATAAAAACATAAACACAGAAAGTTAGCAATACATATCAAGATTTGTAATAAAATATATTTTAAGCAATTGCAGTAGAGATATCCCATTTAAACACTAGCATGATAGTGGTAATATAAGAAAGTAGGAAAAATACATAGGCAGGAGCTGTGGAATCAAATAAAGATAGAAGAAAAAGATATCAGTGACACAATTTTTAGAAATTTCTGAAAGATTTGTTTGTGATGGAGTTAAAAAAAACTTTTAAGTTTTGGGGAAAAAAAACATACATTTTTACTACCAATGATTTCACCGTATCAATAAATGTTTTAATCTCTACAAAATCTTAATAGGAATAATTTAATCATACAAGTATCTGACTGGAAAATGTGTGAGTAAAGTGAGTTCTTTGTTTTATTTAACTCACTACAGCTGAAAATCATACCATTGACTAAAATCTATAAAGAATGCACATGAGAGGGCAGCTGGGTAGCTCAGTGGATTGAGAGCCAGACTTAGAGATGGGAGGTCCTAGGTTCAAATCTGGCCTCAGACACTTCCCAGCTGTGTGACCCTGGGCAAGTCACTTGACCCCCATTGCCTAGTCCTTACCACTCTTCTGCATTGGAGCCAATACACAGTATTGACTCCAAGATGGAAGGTAAGAATTAAAAAAAAAAAAAAGAATGCAATGATACAAAACCTGGGGTGCCTATCATTTATTGACTATATTATAACAATTCCACAGAACAAACAAAAACTTTTAATTTCTCCTTCAAAAGATTTTCCCATCAATATGGTAGTATCATAAATCTTTTTTAGATACACCAACACACATAACTTAGTATAATATGGTATAATAGTCACATGATTATTAATGTTGAACTGGATATAGAAAAGGAAAAGTGTACTCTTAAGCAAAGATTTGTGTGATGAAGAAATCTAGCACAAATTTCAAATAGAAAAGGGATTCTGGGGGTGATTTTATTTGTAGATGACATGTTGATTCAGAATATTGCAGAAACTCCATCCAGAATAAATCAAAGATGTTCTGTAGAAGAATGACAATTATATAATTGTATACAGTTAAATGAATAGCTTATAAATCTTTCATTAGAAACCATGCCATGAGTTTTAATGTATATGGTACCCAGAAGTGATTATGTAAAAAAAAAATTAGGCAAGTTTATATTTGAAAATCCTGTAGTACATTCAGTATTCCCAGTCTGCTCCTTGAAATAATACAAACGTCTTTGAAACCCCAATATTTTTTGAGAAACATTCTATAACTAAATAATTTTGTCATAAAATTTAATCTACAAAATGGTTTTTTGAGATCAAACGTGAGAAAATAAAACAATGTCTTTGAGATTTCTCTCCTACTTATGGATTAGTCTAATTTATTGGCTGGCTTTTGATAAGTTCACTGACAGGCCATCTCAACCCAAAAGATAAAATCTAAAAATTTTCCAATATAAATTTAATAAAATGGAACTCAATACAATTCAAGGTTTATTAGGATATATATGCATATGTAAATATGTCAATTTTCTTATCTTTTGTGTTCACGCTTACATTGAAAAAAGCTTTAATGAATAAATTTTTATATGATATAGCATTTTAGGGTTTGCAGAGTAACCATTTTTTGTTGAATTTGATTGTATGTCTATAACATTATTTATTTCTTTTTCCCCCTAGATCATATGTCCTTAAACTACCTAAAATACTTATTCACTGTTTCCAATGAGCAGAAGAGCTAGAGGTAAGACCTACAAATGCAAAAGAAATCATTTGTCCATATTTTTAAATTCCTCTTCATCTACCTCATTTTTTTTTACTTCACTTCAGACTATATTGAAAAGGTGAGACTTCTCCCTGGCAAGGTTAATCCTCTCAAATATTTGTAATTCCATAAACTCTTGTCTCTTCTCTGATCTTGCCTGTTTAAATATTCTCTTATCCTCTTCTTTGACCTCTCCTTTTCTACTGGTTCTTTCCTCACTTACTACAAAAATACTCATGTCTTCCACATCCTGAAAGAGAGTATTTAAATTGGACCTGTTATTTCTATAAAATATTTTATATTCAAACTCCTAGAGTACTAAAAACATTATTTTCATTTCTATCCCTTGCAGTCTAATTTACAATCTGATTAGATTTCTTATGTAAATATGTTAAAATATTTATATGCATATGTTGTCTCTTAATTTTGCTTTATGCCCACCAATGGTGGTAAAAAAAATACTTATTAAAAAAGTTTTTCAACAACAAAAAAAAACAAATACCCAAAAAACAATTCCCCAAATGAACCATAAATTTTCTGTTTACTTTCCGTATATTTTCCATTTGAATACTTAGTCTATCACCTCTATATTAGAAGAAAGGTAGCATTCTTCATCATAGGTACATTGGAATACTTGCTTGATTATATCTTTTAAGTCTTTCAGTTACCTGTCTCCACTTTTTGATTGCAGATTTATACATTTACCCTGCTTAGAATCTTTCCCTATTGCTTCTCCATAAAGATTTAAAAATTAGTTTGAAATCTAATGGTTAGAGTATACTATTTTTCCTAGTTCTGTTCACCTTATTCTTCATTAATTTAAACAAGTTGTGCCAGATTTCTTTAAAAATATCTCATGCAGCATTTCTTATAACACAACACTTTATCGTTATATTCACAATCCTCATTTTATTTTGCCTCTACAAATTTTCAGTATATTTAACTTTAACAATCATATCCTAGAACTCTCTTAGATTATGTTCTCTTCTTTCTTGACTCACCTCCAAGTCTGATTGTTAACTCACACTTTTTGATGAATCTCATCTTTCTCCCTCCTACCAATAATGTCTCTTCAAGGTTCTGTCCTGAGCCCCGTTGTTTTTCTCTATATAATCTTTGATTTGTTGATATCATTAACTACTACATTTTACTAGTTCAATATTTCATCTATTTTGATGAATAACATTTATATATCTATTCTTATTCTTCCCTCTGAACATTAGTCCCACTTCACCAATTACTAGATGACCGTGGATGCCATGGATTGCTTTCATCATCTTAAACTCAAAAATAGCAACATAAAACTCATAAAGGTCCTGTCCTCTCCAACCAACAAAAAGCTATAACTGAAAGCACATTTTATGATGTACATGATGACACTACAATTACCAGGAGGTACAGTTGTAGTCTAATCTAATCTAATCTAATAGTCAATAATTTGGAAAGGGTTATACTCCTAATTATACACTATATCTCATTTGTTGCATTTTCATAGAATCTTTTTTTCCTTTATTTGGATTCTTTTTAAAAATAAATTTGTTATTTATACATTTTAATATATTTTGTTTTAAATTTTGAGCTCCAAGTACTCCTTCTCCCTCCTGGCCCTTCCTTGGCCTCTGAAAGGCACACAATATAATTATAATTAGGAATGTGAAATTAGGTAAACCATTTTTATATTAGCCATATCATAAACAGCCAAAAAATAATAAGGAAATTTATAAATCATTCTTTGTTTTGCCCTCAGAGTTCATCAGTATTCATTTTGAATGAGCATAACAGTTCTTTGAATATATTGGAATTATCTTGGATTATTTTATCAATAAGAGGAGTAAGGTCTTTCACATTTGCTCATCTCTTGGTTCTGCACACTTCACTTTGTATCAGTTTATTTAGATCTTCCATTTTTCTAAAATTATCACAAATAATTTCTTATGATATAAAAGTGCTCCATCACAAACATGTCACATCTTCAGTCTCTCTAATTGATGAAACTCTCCTAGATTTCGAACATTCCATCATTATGAAAAGAGTTACTATCAATACTTTTGTATATATAGACCATTCTCCTTTTACTCTGATCATTATGGAGTACACACTTAGTAGAGTTAATATTATTTCTAAATATATAATTTTTTAGCTCTTTAGATCTGATTTTATTCCCTGACCCCCAGAATAGAGGGTCTAGTTCACAATTCCACCAAAAAATTATTAATTGAACTATTTTTCCCTCAACCCCTCCATAATTTTAATTCATGCTAACTATGATATTCTACCTCAATGTTCTTTTAATTTGTATTTCTTTAATCATTCTTTACTTAGAGTATTTTATATTATTACAGATTCTTTTGATTTCTTCTTCTGAAAATTGTTTGGCCTATATCCTTTGACCACTTACCAGTTAATGAATGGGTCTCATCTTTATAAATTTAACTCAGTTCCCTATGTTTTTGAAAGATAAAGAAGTTTTTATCAGAGAAATTTGCTGTTCAGCTTTTGAAATTATTTCGTAACCTATGGTAAATTTTAACCAAATATAGCTTCCCAGATTACTTCTTTTAAATAAATCTTTTTCATCTTGCTTTAATTCTGATGATATTTCTTTCCCCTGCCCTTGTCTACTTCAGTTCCTTATTATAGCTCTCTATGTGCATTTTTATTTCAAGGGTGTTTCTTCTAAACAACATACTATCTCCTGGGAGCTAACATGGTAGAGTAGAGGATGTTTTTCTTGCACAAACTTTCCCAAAAAAACAAAAATAAAATATGAAGATCTTCAAAATAGGAAAGTAAGAAGGATATGCTTCACTGGGATGAGAAGGGAGAGGGGCCTAGGGAGAGTAACATTGAGGGAATCAGTAATCCTACCATTGCCAAATGGTTTGAGGCAATAAAATCAAAGACTAGGAATAGCCCAATGCTAATTCTACTACTTCCACATGTTCAGAGGTAATGAGAAGGGAGCAGTCCAACATGACCTGATGCAAGAAAAGAACAGAGTAAGGAAACAAATCATTTGGTCTGAGGCAATGAATAGACAGAGTGGGGAATGGCCCAGGACAGAAGGTAGCAGGGAAACTTACCACATGAGGAGTAGAATCTATTTGAGTAGAACAGCTGCAAGACTCCACACAAGAAATCATACAGTTCACATTCTGCAAGTGCACAATGGGGGACCAAACTCAATTGAACTTACCTCAAGACACACAACAGGTTTTGAATAGCACTCCCTCCATCCCAGCAACAGAGAACAATCTGAACAGAGAGACAAGGCAACAAAGGGGGAAATCATCACTAGATAAATGAGTAGAAAACAAAAAAATACTGTAGAAAGTTACTTTAGTGACAAAGAGGATCTAAATATAAATTCAGAAAAAGATAGCATTAGTGAAAGGAAACATGTGAAGTCAACCACAAAGAAATGTAAGAAAGGATATCAGGCTCCAAAAGAACACTTGGAAGAATTGGAAAGGAAGTTTTGAAATGGAATAATAAAAAAAAATAGAATAAACAACTTGGAAACTAGAATGAGACAAATGTAAATGGAGACCAAAAATAAAATAATAAAATAAAAACATTAAGAAAACAAGTTCTCAAATATAAGAATGGTTTAAAGGGCAGAGGAAACCAAAAACAAAAAATTAGAGCAAAAGAAATACTAAATAAGATAACTCACTAAAGACTAGAGTGATTCAATAGAAAAGAAAACATGAAATCTTTAGGGAGAAAATAACTTTTTAAAATTAGAATTGAAGCAGTGGAAGTTAATCACTCCAAGAGGCATCAGGAAACAATAAGACAAAATAAAAAAAATTAAAATGTTGAAAAAAAATCTGAAAAATCTCACTGGAAAAACAACTGATGAGTAAAATAGATGCAGGAGAAACAATCTAAGAATCATCAGAACACATGAAAGTTATTATCCAAAGAAGAATCTGGTCATTATATTATAAGAATCTATCAGAGAAAACTGCCCTGGTACCCTAGAACAAAAGGAGAAAATAGAAGTTGAAGATATTCACTAATCTTCCCAAGAAAGAGAATCTAAAATAAATCATACCAGCATTATTATAGAAAAATTTGCAAGCAGTCAGAAAGAAATAATTCAAATAAAATGGAACCACCAAGAGGATTACACAAGATCTGGCAACTTTCACAATAAAGACCTCAGGAAAACATGTAATATGATATGCTGAAAGGAAAAGGATCTAGATCTAAAACAAAAAATCAAATACCAAGTGAATCTGAGTTTATTCCTCTTGGGGGGAAAGTGATATTTGATTAAATGGATGACATCTGAGTATTCCTAGGAAAAACATCCAGAGTTGAAAAGAGGTGGAGTCAAGATGGTGGCAAAGAGGCAGCAAAAGTCCAGACCTCTGAAAACCCTTCCTTACCAATTAAAAAGCAAATGCCCCTAGGGGACAGAGCTAAGGAACCCTCCTTCTGGATTCAATATAAAAGTTATTGCACCAAAAAGCCTGATTTTGAGAACACTCAGGTTTAAGGGAAAGGAAGAAGGAGTCCCAGGACCCCTACCCAACCTAGAGGGCTGAGCCTCCAGGGGCTCCAGAGTAATATTGTCACTGTTTAACAGGGTTTTTCATATCATGTAATTTGCTGATCAGACAATGCCTGTGTTCTATGCCTTAGCAACAATGCTAAGCATTGTTAGCTTAGCAACAATATCTCATGTGGGCACATAATTGTTAATGGGCATCCCAATACTAGATCAACAGTTTTTGTCACTAGTAAGACTGTAGCAGCTACTCCTCTAAGATATTGTGGTGTTCCTGATGGTACTGGGTCCAGTTGGGTTGAATAATAAACAATTGGATTCTGAGAAGGTCCCAAAGTCTGAGAAAAAACACCTGAAGTTCCCCTCTTCACTCATGTATATACAAAATAAATGGCTTGTTATAATCTGGGATGCCTAGAGCAGGGGCAGACAAGATAGCCTGTTTTAGAGCTGACAGAGCTGATAGGTATTCTGACTTTAATTTGAGGGGTTCAGTGACCAAATCCCTTGTTAGTGCTATGAGGGGTTTAGTAATTTCTCCATAGCAAGGGATCCATTGTCTATAAAACCCTGTTGCTCCTAAAATTGCTTTCAACTGTTTCTTAGAGGTAGGAACACTTAAGTTTTTAATATTTTCCATTTGTTTGGGAGAAATAGAATGGGTACTTGCAGTCAGGATAAACCCCAAATATTCTACTTTGGAGAGACACCACTGAACTTTATTCTTCAAGATCTTATGCCCTCTTTTTTATAGTTCCAAAAGAAGGTATTTACTATCTTCCTGACATGCTTCTGCTTCTGTTGAAGCCAAGAGTAGATCATCTACATATTTGATTAATTTACTACTTTTAAATGTCATATTATCTGTGTCTTGGCTCAAAATTTGTGTGAATAAACTTGGGCTTTCTATGTAACCTTGGGGCAGATGACTTCATGTAAAAATGCTCCTCCAGGTGAAAGCAAAGATATGCTTGGAATCCTCATGAATGGGTATGGTAAAGAAGGCTGAGCACAAGTCCACTACTATAAAGTATGTAGCTGTGCTAGGAATAGAAGAAATGATCATATGTATGTTGGAAACTACAGAGTTTCTCTTTATAACATAGTTGTTCACAGCCCTCAAATCCTGTATGAATCTATAGAGTTGTTTGCCATCAGGTCCTATTTTTGGTTTTTTAATGGGCAGGATGGACAAATTGTATTCAGATTCACAAGGGATTATTCATTCCCTGATCAAGTAATGAGTTTATTACTGGGGTAATACCCTCAATTGTCTCTTTTGAGAGGAGATACTGAGGAATGGAAGGAGGTGGGCTATATTTAGTTTTTATCTGCACAGGAACAGCCAACTTAAGTAAGCCTACATTGGAAGAAGTTGTGGCCCAAAGGGACTCCGGTATATATCTTCAGGTAATGTAAAGGTTGGATGTTCTTTCCTCTCCTGGCTCTCTGAGAGAAGTGCAGGGAGTAAATTTAAAGATTACTAAGGTACTTCCAATGATAAAGAACCATCTGGGGAGCAAGTTATTGTGGCTCTGAGTTTGCGTAGAAGGCCCCTCCTCAGCAAATTTAAAAGGGAGTCAGGCATCAAGAGGAAAGAATGTTTTAATTTTAGGGGTCCTACAGACACCATCCTAAGGGAAAGATTTTTTTAAACTCTTTGAGATATCCCTGACACTCCCATTGCAATTTCTGAGTCAATGGAATAGCAATGTAAATGAAGTGTACTCTTTAATACATACCTGGAAGCTCCAGTGTCAAAAAGACAATCATAATAGGTGTTACTTACCTTTAAGGTAACATGGGGCTCCTCAGTATGGGGGGCAGTGGATAGGGACAATGAATAGTAGGACATCAGGGTCCAGAAAATCAAAGGTTATATCCTCTGATTCCTGTGCCCCAGCCCCCTCCCCCTGTGCACCTTCACAGTATTTGGGAATTTCCTTGGGCACATCCCTGAGGGGCATTAGCACTCCAAGTATTTTTTGGACAAGTATCACTTAAGTTATATTGTTGTGGAATCATTTGGTTTGAGTTATCATTTTCCCAATACCTATTCCTATAATTATCATTCCTAAAGTTGTGGTTTCCATTATCATTATTATAGTTATTTCTATAATTATTATTTCTGTAGTTTTCATTAAACTGCAAATTATTTCTGATTGCCTTGAATAAAGTACTACACTCTATCATTTTGTGGCCCTTCTTCTCATAGAATTAGCAGGTAGTGGTTTGATAGTTAGATTCTTGGAGAGGGGCAAGTGCCATTGGTTGAGTATCATGCCCTTTTTTAAAGTTTATCAATCTTATCTGTTAAATATTTCAATAATTTCTCAATTTTCTCTATAACATTATTATTCTCTCTCCTTTTCTTTGTTTTCCTTTGAAACACATAGAGTGGTTTTTCATAATTATTTAAGATCCATTTGAGGCCACCTTGGGAAATGAGTTATAAAATAAACCCTGATCACTTTGCAAGAGTTATTGACAAAGTGTCTTCTAATTTGTCTCATACAATTTTCTTTAGAAAGCTAAAAATCTAAGTATTGACCCCCCAAATACAATTATTCTGTCCATGAATCTGGAGGGTGTTTCCTCCTCATTTTGCTTAATTCTTTCAAATTCTGTCCACTTATACGTGCTGTCAGCACATTCTCTCATGGCAGTTAAGATGACCTCCCTACAACAGTATAGTTGTAAAAAATCCTCAAAATTGTTATAGTCCCAATTGGGATACTGAGATGGCCAGTGTGCTACATTGAGCCCTCGGGCTTTATTAACATGAGAAATTATTTTATTTTTCTCACATTCAGTTAAAAAATCCTGGAGCAAGTTTTCAATGTCTTTATAAGACGGATTATACTGAAAAAATGTCTGTCAACTTTTTTGTTACCAGAAAGGGATTTTGTTCATATGTGGGAACATTTTGTGTGAATCCATTTATTTCTTGGGGAGTAAATGGTATATTGTGACTTAGAGTCACCACATCCCCATTGCATCCTATTTCAGGTACTTCTCTTAGAAGAAAAAATGCCTCTAGTTGAATTTTTGTACCTGTGAGTCAGTTTGACTAGAAAGAGTTTCTTTAGAAGGATGAGATTTCTTGGGGATGGAATCAGTTTTCAGGTAGGAGAAGGAACAGGAGAAATTGGGATTTCAGAAGTTGGGGTTTCAGGAGAAGGGTCTTGAGAAGTAAGTTCAGGCAAGATTTGCAGACCAGGAGAGAAGCAGTCCGGCAGCTGAGCTTTAGGAGAGATGTTTTCCATCTCCATTTTGGGGGAAGGAATTTCCTCATTTGGACGTTAATAAGCATGTTTGTAAGAGTCAGATATCTTTTTGGTGGGGTCAGTGCTTACCAATTCATCTTGTAAGAATGATTTAAAATAGTCCAATTGGTTTTTCATGTTTTCCTGAATTTTTGCTTCAAAGTTTTTCAAGGTAGTATTTCTCGTCACAGTATTTAGGAGTATAAAAATGAAATGACCTAAGAACATAAGAAATGGGAGGTATTCTGGAATCTTTAATGTCCCTAATTTAGCCAACATAATACAAATTTCATAGAATGTAGTATTAATTTTTATGTATTTTTAAATTATTTTCACTTTTTGTTTTAGTCAGTAGATGTTGCTACTGGCTAGGGGTAAAAGTCAAGGAGTGAAAACAAAAGAGTTAGGTGTAGTGTACATTTTTTAAGAGCCTTTTAATCCAATCAAGTCTCCTAGACCAAAAGGAGATAGAAAACAAAGCTTTTTGCCTGAGGCTAAGGCTGAATTTTTGTTTGATTTGGGAGGGGTCACAAGCCTCTTCTATTTCCTGTTCAGGGTAAAACCCTTTCTCTCTTTGAGAAAATCCTCAAAGGCATTTTCTATCTGGCCTCACCAGGCTTTTTTTTTTACTTCTCACTTAATTTTAAAACTAGAGAGACATGGGGAGCCAGACAAGGCCAAACTTCCTCCAGGTTTTTCTCACTGCTAGTTAAGAGGCAGTTAGGCAGTATTGTCAATGAGGTTTGACTATTTGGGTAATTTGCTCTCTTAATGAAGGGAGATTCATAAACAGCTTCCCCAGCTAAGGCTGCTTAAGGTCCTGACAAAAATGGCTGTGTTCAATTCAAATTAAGGAGAAACGAGAAACAAATATTTTATACTCACTTGATCTAGTAGCTATGTTTTGAACTGCTAAGTTAGATGCTTAAAAGACTCACTTGAGGAGGTAATAAAGACAGAAAGGAAAATAAGGTTTCACAGAAATTTGAGGGTACTGATCACAACCTTCATGGATTAGCCAGACTAAAAGGGGTAAATTTAGGGGTTTTGACTAATATACTAATGGTCACCAGGGACTGATTCAAATCCCAATAAAAATGCTCAAGTCAGTTTGGGTGGTTTAATTAATATAGAGAGAAGGAATTAAGAAGAAGAAGAGAGAGAAAGAGGTATAAGATTTCTTTGGCCTAGCCTAAACCAAGGGAAGTTCAGAGACCTCAGCCATGAGGCCTCCTCCAAGATTAAAACTAGCTCCACTTCCAGCCATATGGTCTACTCCAAAATGAGGGACCTCTTAAGAGTATAGCATTTTAGGAAAGAGAAAGGAAAAAAGGAATTAGTCTAAATTCATGAGAGAGCTCATGGAAGATGCCTCACCTGACCCATGCTATTGAGCTTCTCCCAGTCACCACACAAAGGATACTCACTTCCAAACTCAGACAAGAGCTTCAGGTACACCAACATGCCAAGATGCCAAGATGCCCAGCACACTGTCACAAGCCACACTGCTGCCAAACCCAATGTCTCCAAGAGAGAGAGGCAGAGCTCAATGCCTCCACCACCAAAAAGAGCAGCAAGAGGAATTGATAAAAATATAAAGACTTTTTTAACATCATTTCCTGCATCTCACATGTACCAATGGTAGCTTAAGCTTGACTTAGGACAGCACAGGGGTGTGTCAGTTTTCTTATTTGTCACTTGCTAGCACAAATCTGTCATAGGCCATTATCTTCAACACTTAATCCTTAAGTAGGGGTGTATACATTCCTTTTTGCTAGACTAAGCAGAGTGAAATAAAGCCAAAATTCACAGTTGCAGGATATGAAATAAATCCACATAAGTCATCAGCATTTCTTTATATATTTCCAACCCATTTCAGCAGCAATATTTAGAAAGAGAAATTCCATTTAAAATCATCATAGAAAATATAAAATACATAGGAATATATCTCCCAAGACAAACAGAGGAACTATATGAACACAACTACAAAACACTCTTCACACAATTAAAACTATGTCTAAACAATTGGAAAAACATTGATTGCTCATGTGTAGGATGAGCTAATATAATAAAAATGACAATCCTATCCAAATTAATTTACATTACAAGTTACCCATTGAACTACCAAAAAACTTTTTTACTGATTTAGGGAAAAAAAAACATAACAAAGTTCATTTGGAAGAATAAAAGATCAAGGATATCTAGGGAAATCATGAAAAAAAATGTGAAGGAAGGTGGCCTTGCAGTCTCAGATCTCAAACTATACTATAAAGCAGTGGTCATCAAAATAATTTGGTACTGGTTAAGAGAAAGAAAGGAGGATCAGTGGAATAGACTTGGGGTAAATGATATCAGCAAGACAGTCTATGATAAGCCCAGAGATCCCAGCTTTTGGGACCAAAATCCACTATTTGATAAAAAACTACTGGGAAAATTGGAAGAAAGTATGGAGAGACTGGGTTTAGATCAACATCTCACACCCTACACCAAGATAAACTCAGAATGAGTGAATAACTTGAATTTAAAGAAGGAAATCATAAGTAAATTAGGTGAACACAGAATAGTATACATGGCAGATCTTTGGGAAAGAAAACATTTAAGATGATGTAAGAGCCAGAAAAATCACCAAATATTAAAAAAATAATTTTGATTACATCAAATTAAAAAGTTTTTGTACAAACAAAACCAATGCAACCAAAATTAGAAGGGAAGTAACAAATTGGGAAATAATATTCATAACAAAAATCTTTGACAAAGGTCTAATTATTCAAATTTATAATGAGCTAAATCAATTTTAGAAAAATCAAGCCATTCTCCAATTGATAAATGGGCAAGGGATATGAATAGGCAATTTTCAGTTAAAAAATAAAAAAAATATTAATAAGGACATGAAAAAGTGTTCTAAATCTCTTCTAATCAGAGAAATGTAAATCAAGATGACTCTGAGGTACCATCTCACACCTAACAGATTGGTTAATATGCCCACAAAGGAAAGTAATAAATGCTGTATGGGATGTGGCAAAGTTGGGACATTATTGCACTGTTGGTGGAGTTGTGAATTGACCTAACCATTCTTGATGGCAATTGGAACTATCACTAAAGTGATTTAAAAGACTGTCTACCCGTTGATCCAGCCACAGCACTGCTGGGTTTGTATCCCAAAGAGATAATAAGGAAAAAGACTTGTACAAGAATATTCATTGCTGTGCATTTTGTAGTGGCAAAAAAAAATTGGAAAATGAGGGGATGCCCTCCAATTGGGGAATGGCTGAACAAATTGTGGTATATGTTGGTGATGGAATACTATTGTGCTCAAAGGAATAATAAAGTGGGGGAATTCCTTGGGAACTAGAATGACCTCCATGAATTGATGCAGATCAAAAGGAGCAGAACCAGGAAAACATTGTACACAGAAACTATGGTACAATCAAATGTAATGAACTTCCCATTCCTTGATTTTTATTTTTAGATTAACCCATCTTATTTTGCATTGTCACTTCTTTATTTTAAACATATTCCTTCTTACTATACTATTAGTGATAAAGTATCCCAAGTAATGAAAAAGAAAATAAGCTATTGGTAGGTGTTATTTTGCCTAATTATATTCCAGTAATTCTGACAATTTAAGTGGAATAGATGGATATTTGTAAAATATACATATATAAACTTCCCATATTAACAAAAGAAGAAATAGAAATCTTAACCCAAACAAAGAAAAAGACATTAAAAATCAAAGAATTACCTAACAAAATGGCCTCATGGTCAGATGGAAATTCTACCAAACCATCAAATAACAATTAATTACAATACAGGTCAAACTATTTGATATAATGGAGGAAGAAGAGATTCATCCATATTTGTTTTATGAAACAAAAATTATACTGGAACCTACCCCAGAAAAAGCTAATATAAAGGAAAAAATTGGACCATACTCCCTAATGAATAATGTTGTCTAAATTTTAATTGAAATAGTAGTAAGTAAATTACAACAATATTATATTTCAAACATCATATACCTTGACTTGCTGGATTTTACATCAGGAATGCAAAAATGTTTCAATATTAAGTAACCTATCAGAGTAATTGACCATATCAATAACAGAACCAAGAGAAACCATATTATTATCTCAGTAGATGCAGCAAAAAAGCTTTTGATCAAAATATAATACCCAATTTTCAGAAAAAAAATCATACATTAGGCAAATTTGGAATAAAGTGAGCTTTCCTTGAAGTGAACATCAGCCAGTATTGTTTATAGAAAAGAAGAGGATGGAAATTATATCTTATTGAGACCACACACATTGAAATAATATCAATACTAAACATTAAATGGTGTAGGATTCAACTTTTTAAGAGTTTAAATGACTGACAAAAGGAAATGGGCTGTATAAATATCCTAGTGTGAGACCTTAATTTTCTCCTCTCAGAACTAGATAAATCTAACCAAAAAGTAAAGAAGAACAAAATTAAAGTAGTTAATAGAATTTTAGAAAAACTTAAACTTCTAGGAGAAAACTAAATGAGAATATAAAATAATATTTTTTTTCTTTGTAGTACATGGCATCTACTAAAAAACTGACCATGATTTAGGACATAAAACCTCACAAAGGCAAAAAAACCCCAACAGAAATATTAAGAACATTATTTTCAAATTGTAATGCAAAGAAATTTAAATTCAATAAAATATCTTGGAAAGACAGATTAAAAATTAATTGCATTCTAAATAATCTAATACTAAAGAATAATTTGATCAAAGAGTAAATTATAAAAATCACCAGAAATTGAACAGAAGAGAATGATGACAATGATACAATGTACCAAAATTTATGATATAGAGCCAAAGCAGTAACGAAGGAAAACAATATATGTTAAGGCTTACATTTGAGAAAAAAAAAAGCAAATAAATGAATTTGCCATTGTCACAATAAAATACTTTATCTAACAAAATCAGGAATGTCTACACCCATACTTAAGGATTAAGTATCTAGGAGGATGGCCTTTCATAGACATGTGCAGAAACAGCTGACAGACCCCTGGGCTGTCCTAAGTCAAGCTTTAGCTACCATTGGTACAGATGAGATGTAGGAATGTGATGTAAAACCTTCTATATATTTAATGTCACTTGCTCTCTTTGGCCTCTTTCCCCTGAGAGATGGCTCTGGCTGGCAGCTTGCTGAGCATTTCCAACATTTTGACTTGGCTGAAACTATTGTCTGGTTTGGTGGTGAGTTACTGGGAGAAGCTGAGTAGCTGGTTCAGGTTCAGGCATTTTAGCTGAGCCCTCATGGAGCCTTGAAAGACTTATTCCTTTCTCCTTTACCTTCCAAAACTATTCTCTTAAGAGCCTCTAAAGTTCCCCCTGGTGCAGGTCAGGTGGGAGAAATCCTGAACCCTTTCCCTCTCCTTTCTCATTAATTTCTTTCCTCTCTATTAATTAAAATCACCATAAATTTCCAGCTGACTTGGGTACTTTATTTGGGATATTCCCTGTCCACCAATAAAATTAATTTAGTTTAGGTCACAACCATAAAATTATCCTTACACCATGGAACTAAAAAATAAGAAAAAGAACAAATTAAAAATTCCCAATTAATCACCCAAATTGCTAATCTTGAAAATCAAAGGTGAGGTCAATTAAATTAAAATCAAAGGTGAGATAAATGAAATGGAAATAATAAAAAAAATTGAATGAATAAATTACAGTAAACACTGATTTCATGAAAAACAATGAAATTCACAAACCATTTTTCAATTGTTTTAAAAAAAAGAGAAGGAAGAAAATCAAATTACTTGTGTTAAAATGAAAAAGGTGAATTGACCACCAATGAACAGGAAATTAAAGCACTTATTAATAGTTATTTTACTCAATTATCTATCAATTAATTTGGGAATCTAAGTGAAATGACTCAAAGCTTTTTGCTCATAGAAATAATAACACAAAAAATAACTTTAGGCTGAGATTAGGTCTTTCTTTTTTGATCCCATTATCTGTGTGGAGACCAATACTTTCTGTTAATGAGACCTCTGAATTTATCTGTTGTTGAGATATCTCAGTAAGGGAACTCCAGATAATGACAATCATTATGAAACTGATAATTTTAGAGTTATTAAATCACTAAGATTTTAAAGGATTACATAGAGCAAAACAAATAGTAAGTTTCTGAGTCACTAATTATACCCAGGAATTCAAATGAAATGTTGTAGTCATTATCTAAATTAGTTCTCTTTGGCATTTTTTCTTGTATCTGATTATACTGAGAAGTTTACTAGGGGTTGTTTTGTCTTATTTTTCCACAAAATAAAATTTATTGATTCCATCAACAGAGAAGGGACATATATTGAATTAAGAATGATAATAGACAACAAGACCTATTGAACAAAAAGAAAAAAAGCCTTTATGGAGTGGCAAAATAACCCAAACTCTGCTCCTACAAAGGACAGATTCAAGTCTCTCCAAGCCACCGTGCAGTGTGAGATCAGGAAGATGCAAGACCAATGGTGGGAAAAAAAGGCAGAAGAAATCCAGCGGTTTGCTGATACAAAAAAATACAAACAATTTTTCAGTGCCCTCAAGACTGTCTATGGGCCATTAAAACTCACCACCACTCCCTTGCTATCCTCTGACGGTGACACTCTCATAAAAGATAAAAAAGGCATCAGCAACAGGTGGAAAGAATACTTCAGTCAGCTTCTCAACAGACCCTGTTCAGTCGACCAAAGCACCCTTGACCAGATCCCCCAAAACTGCACCATTGAACAACTTGACGTCCCTCAAATTTTTTGCTCTGGTTACTAGATAGTTGCCAAGTTTTACTGATTTAACATCCATAATATACCTCCCATCTATATGCCTCTTAATCTTTTCTACTCTGATACTCATCACCAGTAACTCTCACAGTGCCTTTTGCAATAGTGTACTAATTGGTCTCCTTGCTTTTAGAATATTTACTATCCAAGCCATTCTCTATACAATGCCTAAATTTCGAAAACTAATTTATTCATTGTCTGAGGTCTTGTAATGGTCTTGCCATATCACCTTTTACTCAAGAAGTTCCTATAACTTCCATTGATATAAAATATTACCTTTCCTTTTCAGCATTTAAAGTCCATCATTATCTGATAGTAGCCTATATTTCTAGGCTTACTGATATGCACCCCTCATCTTATACTCAATGTTCTAGTTCTAGCTATATTTACCTGTTAGAAGTTTTACTTCACTTATTCCTTATGTGTTATTAAAAGCAAATGAAAACATAGTTACTAAATCAAGCATAAGAATCTCTGAGGCTACATATGGATTTAGAAATCTTCATATTAACATTATTTATGTTCTAGTATATTTTATTTAATATTTATCAATTATGATTTAATCCATTTTGGACAGTACTCTGAGAGTTGCTAGCTGACCATGATCACTCATTAACTTTGTGTTTAATACTTTCCTATAAAATCCCTAGATCTATTCTCAATTCAAGTACTGTTCCTATGAAAGTCCTGTCCCAAGCCACAAAGGTGTTAGGGCCCTCTGAGGAAAATGCTATGTATTCTCTTATTTGAATTAATGTCATTTTCCCTCAAGAGAAACCAAGCTCCAAGCAAACAAGGATAATTTCATTTTTGCCTCTGTATTCCCAGGGCATCACTGTGATTGGCATAAGTTAGCAATTTAATAAATGTTTACTGAAAGTTTATTGGATAAATTAAAATATGCTCTTTTATTTAAATTGTGTGGAAATGTATTTCATATTGTTCTTTTAGAAAAATGGAATAATATATGAAAGATATTTTAGAAGTTTGGTGGCTTCAAACTGTTTGGATGGAATGAAATAAGGATGCCAATCTGAACACTACTATTCAACAATGTCCTAGAAATTCTATCTAGGAAGAAATGTAAAGAGTTAGAACAAGTATTGAGGAAATAAAATTATCATTCTTTGCAGATGATATGATGGCATACTTAGAAAATCAAAGAGAATCAACCAAAAAGCTAATTGAAACTATTAAGAACTGCAGCAAACTTTCAGGTTATAAAATATACACACAAAGATCATCAACATTTCTCTTTACTACCAAGATAGTCAAGCAGCAAAATATAGGAATATAAATGACATTTAAAAAGAAAACTGTAGATAATACAAAATATCTGGGAATCTACTTGACCAAAAAAATCCAGAAACTATGATTACAGATTCAGAAATTTTTTCACATGAATAGTCAGATCTAATCAATTAGGGAAAAAATGATTTCTTATGGGTAGTATGAGCAAATATAATAAAAATGCCAGTTTCCTATATAGGTTTACAATAAAACTACCCCAAAATTATCTCATAGGTTTAGAAAAAAATAATAACAGAGTTCATCTGGAAGAAAAAGGGACACAACATATCAAGGGTTTTCTGCCAAAAATATGACAGGAGGTTGATTAGCTGTTCTGGATCTCAAACTATATTATAAAAAGACAACTATCAAAACAATCAAGACCAGATAAGAAATAAAATGGAGAATGAATAAAACAAAGTAGTCACTCAACAAACAATGGTAAATGACCATAGTTACCTCATGTTTAATAAATCCAAAGATCTATATTTTTAGAAGAACTCCATATTTGCCAATCCCCTCAAAAATACTCTGGAAAACTGGAAAACAGTGTGGCAGAAATTACACATAGATCAAAACCTCATGCCATATGCCAAGGTAAAGTCAAAATGAATACATGATTTAGAAATAAAAGATCATACCATAAACAAATTGGGGTGAGAAACAGTTTGGCTGTTAGACCTATGGATAAGGGAAGAATTTAGATTAAAAGAAGACAAAGAAAACATGAAATGGAAAATAGATAAATTTGACTACATTAAATTAAATTTTTTAATACAGACAAAAACAATGCAAGCAAGATTTTAAAATACAATACCAAATTGGAAGAAAAAGATCATAGCAAGTTTCTGTGAGAGGATTTATTTCTCCAAAATATAGAGAACTAACTCAAATGTATAAAAATACAAAAATTTCCCAATTGACAAATGATCAAAGGATATGAACAAGAAATGTTCAGATAAATGAATTAAAAATATCTTCAGACAATTAAAAATCACTATTGATTAGAGAAATTCAAATTAAAATAACTGAGGTACAACTTCAAACCCATCAGTTTGTAAAAAAATAATAATAATTATCAGAGTGGAAATAGAAAAATCATGGAACTAATTTACTACTGGTAGGACTGTGAATTGATTCAACTATTCTGTAGACAATTTTGCAACCATGAAAAATATTGTACAAATAATCATAATAATGTATGATGATCAATTCTAAATAATTTAACTTTTATCAAAAAGGCAAATATCTAGGACAACTCCAAGTGACTTATGACTGTTTAAGGATGCCACTATCCTAAAGGAACAGAATACAAATCTAAATTGAAACATATCATTAATTACTTTATTTCATTCATTTAATTTTCTCAAGTGAAAGCAATATGTATCTTATTTCACAACATGATGAATATGGAAATATACATTACATGATAGTATATGTACAACCTATGTCTTATCACCTGATTTATTAGGGAGGGGAAGCAGTGTGAGAGAGAGAACACAGATTACAAAATACCAGAAAATTAATGCTGGAAAAATTGTATTGGTATATAATCTAGAAAAAATATTATTATAAAAAAAACTGATATTATGGTCATATCCAAAGAGTAGTCATCAGTGGGTCAATATCAACTCAAAAGATCTATATTTTGCCTTATGTTATTATATCTTTTTAAAAATTAAAAGGTTAAAGATACAAATGGAATCCATATTGTTTCAACTTTCTAAATTAAACAATAATTTATATAGTAGTTAAACTATTGGATGACAGGAGAGATAGAAATGATAGTCTAAAATGATTTGCTGAATTTCTAAAGATGATACCTTTATTAGGAATTCATATATATTTATACATATATATGTATATATATATATATATATATATATATATATATATTGCTTTCACAAAGTCCAATTGAAAAGAGTAAGGAAGAGGAAAGGACTATGGTTATACTAAATTTCATTTGAAATATTTGAGAAATGTAATGTATGAAAAGCGCATCAAAACATAATTATGAAATGATAACCCAAAACAGTCTCATATTCTTAGGATACATAACCCCTATAAAAGCCATAGTGTACAGAAAGGAGGTTGTTATTTTACTATTTTCTGACTTTTGTCACCTTCAGAGTATTGCATTGCCATTTTAGGAAGGACATTGACAAACCTAAGAACTTCAATGATATTTCCAGAATAATAAAGGGATTTTTAAAGTCATGTCATATGAGGATGGGTTGCTGGAATTAATATTGTTAGCCAGGATAAGAAAAAACTTAGTAGGAAATGATCATTGTCTTCAAGTATTTAAAAAGCTGTCATATAGAATGATCTAAAGTGTTCTAAATGATCACAAGCTCAAAATCTGTCATATTTTATTCTTCTTTTCCCTGAATTATCAGATTAGTTTTCCTTGCACCCTTCAATTTGTTTAAGTAGCATTCATGAGTGAAGACTTTTTCCAGATTCCTATAGTATAACTAGAACTTTTTATAAGTGACAAGAAAATTAGACATTATTTTGTGTTCTTCTGACATTTTCCTTGTAATCCTGGCTCTTAGTACTACAAGGTAATTCTTCTTCCTCCTCTTCTGAACCCATATCATTGGAGGTAAGTTACTCTTCTAGATCCAAGGGCCATGATTAGTGGATCTTGTTTCTGAAATGAGGCATGTGTTAGAGAAAGAAATGACATTGTTTTTCTTATTTGCTAGTCCCTCCTGTCTTCCACCAGATTACAAAAACAAACAAAAAAAACCTTGGGGTAGAGAAAAGGAAGAAGGGTATGTTAACTTGGAAATAACACAGAATGTACTACCAAATTAGCCAGAAAAACCACTCTTTAATCAGGAATAGGGATCAGTCCAATATTTTGGTCACCACACAGAGCCCAGCACTAAATACCACATAGGGCTTGTACCCTGGGGACTCTGGGGATACATCCCTGGGAGTGATACCATACTAGATGCAACTCTGAAGAGGGACAGAGATTGGGGTCTCTTATATCCTTTGAAGAACTAGGTAAGGCAAGCCTGCATAGACAAACTGCAAGCAGACTGCAAAGAGGTTTTGCATCCAGCCTCAGGGGTGTCAGGGATTGGTCAACTATAAAGATTTATAAAGGAAAAGATCAGACTAAGAGCTGGGCTTCTTGAGAGAAGTTAACCATACTAAGAGAAGCTTCCAAAACAAATAAAAGCACTCAACATTTTTACTATGTCCAAAACGTTTCCAAAACAGTTTTAAAGTCTATGTTTCAAACCAAAACAAGGGTCCTTGGAACTGGGGTTTCTCCAACAGGCAACAGGAAATTGAGGTGTCCAAATTTCCCATGGACAGATATAATGGAAAGGATGTAGATTTTGAGCCAGAAAACCATTGATTTGACTCCTCCCTACTGCACTTAGAAGTTCTAAAGCCTTAGCCTCACAATTTTGCAGTTAGGTGACTTAATAGAAAACTACCAGGTTTAGAATCAGGAATACATGAGTTCAAATCTAGCCTCAGACACTTACTGAACATTACCTTGTGCAAGTCCCTTGGCCCTGTTTTCCTACTCCCTCATCTGTGTAATGAACTGGAGAAAATATGGCAACCCACTCCAGTATCATTGCCAAGAAAAACTCAAATGGAGTCACAATGAGTCAGATACCAGTGAAGTGATCAGATAACATTAACAACAATGACTACCCTTTTCCTTAAAATGAAGATGATGCTACCTGGAGCACCTTCCTCATAGGGCTATTGTGATATTCAAGAGGGGAAAAGCAGGTAAAATATGTTTCTTTTTCCTAAAATTCTAAATTGGATATAATTGTTGGTGGTATATAAATAATGTTATTTATATTTATTAACATTGAGTATATTATGTTCACAAATGGTGGGGGTCTAACCTCCACATGTATGTTTAGAAAGTTCTTTAGATAATTTTAATTGACCTGGAACATACAATTATATGGTAGGTTCTGAAAAATTTTCCATCTCTTATGTTGACTAATATCTTTATTTCTCTCAACTGATCCTTAAAGCTTCCCAAATCTCCTGATCATTGTGGCCAACTTCCTATGGATCTTCTGGAGTTTGTCAATATCCTTCCTAAGATGTGGCACCTGTAAATAAATACAATATTTTCTCATCCAATTTATCTAAAACCATTGTCATATTCTTTTTCTCCTTGCCAAGGTATTATTCACAGCTTGGTCTCCCTGCTACTAATCTCTCCTCCCTCTAAAAAATGTAATTTTGTACTCTTCGGTTACTTCTCTTAATAGATATTTCAAATCATTTTCTTCCTCAATCCTAACTACACTCTACCATTGCTCATTGAGTGAGTCAGCTTCCTTTTTCTTGGTATTCAGTGTCTAACCTAACCTGTCTTTAGGTTGTCTATCTGATCTTATTTCACACTGTTTTCCATCATGAATGCTACTTAGTAGCTAAAATAAAATTTATATTAACCCTAAAAAGTTGGCCGTACTTTATCACTTCTGAGTTTTTACTTAAACAATGTCCTTAAATTTGTAATATTATTATTTCTCAAAATTTACTAGATGATATCCTATCCACCTTTCTAAATTTTTAATGTAAGACAAGCATAAACATTTCTAGAACTACTTACAATTGATTTTTATGATTTAATCCTAAATTAATCATAAATATCAGTTATTTTTTCAAAATGGCTAATGAATTGGATTCATCTTGTATGTTTATACTCACAGGATAAGGAACTGCAAGCTGTTAAAAGGGTGGGCAATGCTGTATAAATTGTACTTATTACAGTAATAAAAAAGGTCATGTGAAATGTCTATTTATCCTTTAGATACTTATTTATCCTCATACAATATTTTCACCTCAATAATCACAAGAAAATACTTACTTTTTTTTTTACCATATTTGCCAATAGAACAAAAATAGAAAATTCTCCTTTTAGATAAAAGGAAGTGAGTCAGGGGATTCAAGTACTTTAAATTTGTGATGTTTTGATATATACACAACACAAAGGGGAATCAAAACTTACCTTTGGAAAGAATCCAGCTTTCCTTTTTCTAGGCAAAAGGTTACATTGTAAGAAAGAAAAAAAATAGATATCCTGAATTTTGAAAACCTCTCACTACTAAAAACTATAATAAAATATCCTGTCAGCAATAGTGAATTAATGATCTTTCTTTTATTATTATTCGAACAAGCTTTAAGCAAAAATGTTGCCAGCTTTAGCCTCTTTAATTTAGGTTTAATGGTAGCGTTTAGCTGGAAGCAAGCTACTTCTAATTAGTGAAATGCAACAAAATTAATACCTGGCCTTTTAACCTGTATTTTATCACTTCTATTTCTAGCCATCTGCCTAGGAGGAAATTGGAAAAGAAGAAAAGCATAATTCCAAAGTGCCATAAATGGAAGAAAGTTCAGTGCAGAACAATGGGAATTTCTACATTATTAAAGTTAATATTCCCATTCTTACTGATTGAGATGATTATAAAAACACAGAAATTTAGAACTGAACATGACCTCTGAAATTACCTAATCTGAGTTCTCATGTTAGATATAAGGAAATGAGGCAAGAACCAACCCCTCCATGAATTCTCACACAGAGTTATTCTAATCTACCTCCTTCCTCAACGAAGGTCCAACTAATACAGTAGAAGTCTTCCTCTTAAAAAAAATCTTCTAATGTGTACAGGTTCCCAATATAGTACTTAAACTGTCATATATTATTTCATTTTCTTGTGACATTAATACTCCATCCCATTTTCTTATCCTTTTTGTCCTTGCTGTCTTTAAATTCTTATCCTTATAAAAATGTTTTGTACCATCCAGCTTACCTTGCCCTTTTGCACAACTTTTAAGATATTTTTAATATTATAATTTCCTAGTGCTGAGTAATTTGAGTAACTTCACAGGGCTGTTAATGATTTAAAATAAGAAACAACTTGAGGGGAAGTGAGATGCTGAATCCTGAAATCTTTAGACTCATAAGAAAAGATGATTCCAAGAGGATTATTATCAATTGAACATCAAAAGGGAGAATTCAAAAAACTCTCATCCATGGTAACATCACCATAAGACAAAATAGAAGAAAGGAGATAAATTTATTTATAAGTTAAAAGGGAAGTTGCCCTAGACTCTTGCAATTTTCTTCTTGTTATACCTGGAACTGTAGGAACCATAATTTTAATTCAAAACAAGTTTTCAGAGATATAAATACTCTTTTTTGGAAGGGTGTTTGAATTTCCATCACATTCTGCTAGGAAGAGAGTAGAATGAGCATTCCTGTTTTTGTGATAAAAATGTGGCTTCCTTCAACTATTAAGTTATTTCTTTTTGCTGTGAACAGAGGAGACTTATAGGTGCAGGAATAAGAAAGGCAGGATAAAAATGCTTGGTTCTATATATCACAAAAAAGATGCAAGAGCAATGAGTGGAGGGAATTAGTGAAGTAAAAACTGATTGAAGTCAATGACTTCTACCTGTGACATCTAAAAAATGCTATAGAAAGCAGGATAATCTAAGTGTCCTTTTTGACAAGAAATAGAGACCAGTTTTAGAGTCCATTTTCCAGGCTATATGTTACAGTAGAAGAATGGAGTTGAATTACTAATGTCATGAAACTTAGTTTCTATCCCAGTCTGTCACTTGCTACTTGTGTAGCCAAATGGAGAAATTATGACCACACAAGAGACATTCAGAATGCATGCAATAAAATGGCTTGCTTCTGAATATGACTCAGCCCAGATATATTATAATTCTTTTCCTTTCTCTTATTGACCCCTTTCCATAAGTCCTTCCATTATTTCTTTCCCATAATGGGTTGATTTCACATGTAATTTTTATGTCTCTGTATATTGGGCATTAGGGGAAGGAAGTGTTGATATTCTAGGCAGAATTTCTGCCATCCTGAAGTTTCTCTAAACCATATAGCCCCTCAGGTATTTACAAAGTAGCATACATACATATCCACACATATATTCATATACATACACACACCTTTTCTTTGTTTTTCTTTTTTTCTTTTTTTAAGGGGTAAAAATATATTTACCTTTTTTTCTTTAACATCCAACTTTTTCTATTCTATTCATGTTAAAGAAAAGAGAGAGAAGTATATTCTTATCCACTAAATAGGTAAAAAAAAAAGAAAAAAAGAAAGCATTCTTAAATATATATGGAAAAATTTTACTTTTGGTGATAAATATTATATTTGTCTTATTTTTGTCCATTTATAAATAACTACTATTCCAAATTCCTGTGATATGGGTCTGTCTGTTAATTGGTGAAGATGAAGGCCTTCTCTGATAGAAAGGTAGGGTGGAGATTATGATATATGGGAGATCTCTAGCTTTCACCAGTCCTTTTTCAGAGTTTTCAAATATGGTACCCTTTCTCTATGAGGAATCCAGATCATCCTGTTACTAAAAACCTCACTTTCTCTTCCTGGAGAAGGATTGAGGATAATGTGCTAGAGTTTCTACTAAACATCCCTTTGAGCCATTCAATGACAACCCTCATCTTTGGTAGTATCTTCTCTACATTTGAAATCTTTCCCTCTCTAGACCAAAAAGTAATCCTGACAAATTTTAGCTCTAATGCTGGCTTCATTGGAATTTGATAATGACTCTGGCACAGAAAAATCCTAAAACAATGATAGGGTCACTTTAATTTTCAAATAATAGCTAATTAATTTATATATGATCACAATTAATGAAAGCTTTACTCAAATGAAATCAGATCTAAATAATTAAAAAAAAGTAATTGTTCATAGTTAGCCTGAGCCAATATGACAAAATGACAAATCAATTTAAATTAACTTACCTAGTCAGTGCCAATGCAATTAAACTATACAGAAATAATTTAATGGAGCTAAAATAATAATAATAAAATTAATCTGGGAAAACAAAATTTCAAGCCTATTAAGGAAATTGATGAAAAAATCTGAAGGAAGGTGGCTTATCTATACCAAATTTCAAACTGTATTTTAAAGTGGCAACCATTCAAATAATCTGGAACAGGATAAGAAATAGAGTAGGAGATGAATGGAATAGATTAGGTACTCAATAAACAGTAGTTACTGACTATAGTAATGTAATGTTTTAAAAAACTTCAAAATTTAAACTTTTGGAAGAGCTCACTATTTGACAAAAAAACTGCTAGGAAAGCCATATAACTCTCAAAAATGTGGTACAGAACAAGATCACATTCCATATATGAAGGGGTAGAAAAAAGGAACAAAATGATCCACAAAGAATAACAAATCTGAGAAATTCAGACAAATTTGTAGATTGAAGGAAAGAGAAACAAAAAAGGACAATAATTCCTGTTAAATAATAAAAAGAAAAAGGAAAGTATCTTCAATAAAGGCCCCATTTCCTAAAGGCCAAGTATGTAATATTTCTTTCTTCGCACAGAATATGTAACAAACTCCTCCCCAGGAGGAGAATTTAATTCGACTGAAATGATTGCCACATGATCAGGAGAAAGAGGACTTCTTGGTGTTCTAAAAACACACCTCTTCATGTGTTTGAGGTCTGAGTTTATTTCCTGTGTGACTGTTCTCCCATAAGAGATATCCCAGGGAAGGTTTGAGTGATGATATCAAAAGGTATATCTATTGGCTTGAACATTAGGAAGTCAGTCTCTTTTATGGCCTACCCAGCTCTCCTGCCTAGATGCCTAGCTACTTGCTCTTTTGCCTTCATCTTCTGGTTATGCTGTCCCTCTCTCCTTACCCAAACTAGCTTCTTCATTGGTTTCTGTTAAGTCTGTACTGTCTCTGGCCTATCCCAGCTCTCTGGCTACTCACAGTCATATCTCTCCTCTTGGAACCCACTTCAATTTCTGGCATATATTCAGACTTTAGGGAGAGTCCACTTGGTAGTCAAAAATCTCGAGAAGTTAATAATTTTTAAATTAATAATTTAAAATAAAAACATAGCCAACAGATAATTCCATTTCTTACATAACTTAGTCCTAACAAGTTCCAAGTCTAAATCCTAACTTTGACGATTAATGGGGATGCTAACTTCTCAAGGATTCTAGCATCCTCATGCTGCCAGAAATACATTTCCTATAATCTTTTCTAAAATATCACTACATTGTAGGCTTCAGAATGTGTAGCTTACATGTCTCTTCTCTTGATTTGAAAAGGGCAAACAAAACAGAACAGGATATAAGGACAAACAAAAATGTCTTACCTGACTGTAGGGATCATAATGTCTAAAGGGAGTGAAGGAGATAAAAATTATTCTTCCTACACAGCTCAGTTCATTAGGACATGATATGAGTGAAAAATCACACATCCATCCCTACACAACTGGAAAGAGAATGACACTCGTCAAAAAATGCAGTATTTTCTAAATATAGCCAATCAGAGATCTAAATCTAGATAACCAATTATGTGCTGTGTTCTAAGTTCTAGTTCCTTCTCACTTTTGATTATTTAAAATTAATCACACATATATCTTGTTCCTACATAATTGTTTGCATGTTACCTCTCCCATTAGACTGCGAGTTCCTTGAGAGCAAGGACTTTCTTTTGTCTTATTACAAAAGCTAAGAACAGAGCTTGAAACATAATGGGCACTTAAATATTATTGACTCATTGACTCTAACTTTAAATACATTGGTAAGCAAATACTTGAATGAAATTAAGTTTAAGAAAAATTATGGCTCAAAATAATGTTTTGCCACAAAAAAATCCCTAGGCACACAGGATAGTTTTGCTTTGTGTTTATGTGTATGTGTCTGCCCTATGACATTTAAAATGAAATGCAAACTTCTCTACTCCATCTCTATACAACTAACTTTCAAATTATGGATTGTACAGAATATCAGGTATATATCTATAAAATCATGTCATAATTCATACTTAAAACTAACACAAAAAATAATTTCCCAAATCCATTTGACAATGTAATAGTTAAAAATCTATTTTAAAGAAACAGAGTGATTACTTAGAAGTTAAATCTATTAGATTTCTTTACATGGACATTATTCTCAATATTTATATATGAAAGTTTTCCTCCAGTAAAATGTGGCATGTTTTTTAAGTTTATTTAATTAATTAATTTAGAATATTTTTTTCATAGTTACATGAATCATGTTCTTTCTTTCCCCTCCTTCCAACCCCCTCCTATAGCCAATGAAAAGTTCCATTGGGTTTTATATGTATCATAGAACAAGACCTATTTCCATATTCTTAATACTTGCACTAGGGTGATCATTTAGAGTCTATATACCCAATCATATCCCTATCGACCCATGTGATCAAGCAGCTGTTTTTCTCTGTCCTTTCTCTGGATGTAGAAAGTGTTCTTTCTCATAAATCCCTCAGAATTGTCCTGGATCATTGCATTGCTGCTAGTAGAGATTGTACCACAGTGTATCAGCCTCTGTGTACAACATTCTCCTGGTTCTGCTCCTTTTGCTTGGCATCAATTCCTAGAGGTTGTTCCAGTTCACATGGAATTCCTCCAATTTATTATTCCTTTGAGTACAATAGTATTTAATCACCAACAGATAACACAATTTGTTCAGCCATTCCCTAATTGAAGGGCATCTTCTCATTTTCCAATTCTTTGCCACCACACAGATCATAGTTATAAATATTTTTGTACAAGTCTTTTTTCCTTATTATCTATGTTATATAACACAACAGTGTTATGACTGGATCAAAGGGCAGGCAGTCTTTTAAATCCCTTTTGAGTTATTTCCAAATTGCCATCCAGAATGGTTAGATCAATTCATAACTCCACCAGTAGTGCATTAATGTCCCAAATTTGGCACATCTACTCCAACATTTATTACTTTCCTTTCTGTCATATTAGCCAAATTGTTAGGTGTGAGATGGTAACTCAGAGATGTTTTGATTTGCATTTCTCTGATTAGAAGAGATTTAGAACACTTTTTCATGTGGTTATTGATAGTTTTTATTTCTTTATCTGAAAATTGCCTATTCATATCCCTTGCCCATTTATCAATTGGGGAATGGCTTGATTTTTTGCATAATTGATTTAGCTCCTTATGAATTTGAGTAATTAGACCTTTGTCAGAGATTTTTGTTATAATGATTTTTTCCTAATTTTGTTGTTTCCCTTCTAATTTTGGTTGTATTGGTTTCGTTTATATGGAACAATTCAATTTAATGTAATCAAAATTATTTCTTTTACATTTTGTAATTTTTTCTAACTTTTGCTTGGTCTTAAAATCTTTCCCATAGATATGACAGGTAAACTATTCTATGGTCATCAAATTTACTTATTGTTTTCTTCTTTATATTTAAGTCATTCAAGTATTCTGAATTTACCTTGGTGTCAGCTGTGAGATATTGATCAAAACCTAATCTCTCCCACAGTGTTTTTTCCAATTTTCTCAGCAGTTTTTGTCAAATAGTGGGATTTTGTCCCAAAAGCTGGGATCAATGTGTTTATCATATACTGTCTTGCTGAGGTAACTTACCTCAAGTCTATTCCACTGATCCTCCTGTTCCTTAACCAGTGCTGTATTTTTTGATGACCACTACTTTATAGTACAGTTTAAGATCTGGTACTGCTAGACTCCCATCCTTTGCTTTTTTTTCATTATTTCCCTTGGTATTCTTGATCTTTTGTTCTTCCAAATGTAACTCTTTACAATTTCTTCTAATTCAGTAAAAAAAGTTTCTTGGTAGTTTGATATGTGTGGTACTGAATCAGTAAATTAATTTGGGTAGGATTGTCATTTTTATTTTATGAAATTATGTAGTTGCAAATATTTATTATAGTTTGAATGAGAAATTCATTTATAAATGTAGAGGAAACAATAAAGTAAAGAAATGTGAAGGGGATAGAAAAGTTATTTATCCTATCTTAACCAGGAAGGAAGGTCTGAGTAATCATATGGCCTCCTCCAAGATGGAAGCTAGTTTCTCCAAAAATTAAGAAAGGAGTCAGCCTTTCACTCATCCCACAAAGTAGTCCAGGAGTCAGAGTCCAAGCTCCAAGCCCACAATCCAAGCCTCAGTCTTCAGCTAATCTCCCTTGAAGACTCTATATAGTCAGGAGACTATCTCCACAAGACTGGCTCAAGTCACAGGATTCATGGATTTTTATGGTGATTTCTTGTGCCTGTCCCTTTTTACAGGGGCCAATCACAGTTTCCAAATTGTCTATCTAGCACTGCTCAGTGGGCAGTGTTTGTGGGGACCAGTTCTCATCTTCTGTGGGGGGGGGTGAATACTCACAAGGGTTAATAGATTTCTGGCTGATTGAATTTCTAAGAATATAAATTCTCATCATAGAGTGTACAAGTTTGGGACTGAGTTAAAAGGGTAGAGATCTCTAAGTAAGTAACTTGTGAGTTTTCTAGGTACCTTGATAGAGTTTCACCTAGTACTAAAAAGGGTGTTTAATCTCTTGTTGATTCAATTCAAAAGTAGACAAAGGAGAGTAAATCCTGTCTTCACAATGGAAGTAGGGATACTTAAGCTAGTGGTAATTCAAAATAGACAAAGGAAATAAAGGATTCCCTTTTACAAGTGTAAACTCAGAGAGAACAAAGAATTCCTTTCTACATAGCTCATCTTACCCATGAGCAATTAATGTTTGGTTTTGTTTTTTTGCAATTGTTTAGATCTAGTTTTAATTGTGTGGAAAGTATTTTGTAGTTGTGTTCATACAGTTCCTCTGTCTTGGCAAATAGATTCCTAAATATTTTACATTATTTAGGGTGATTTTCAATGGAATTTCTCTTTCTAACTCTTGCTGCTGAGATGTGTTAGAAATATATAGAAATGTTGATGATTTATGTGGGTTTATTTTGTACTCTGCAACTTTGCTAAAGTTGATTATTTCCACTAGCTCTTCAGTTGATTCTTTAGGATTCTTTAAGTAGACCAACATTTCATCTGCAAAGAATTATAGATTACTCTCATTGCCTATTTTAATACCTTCACTTTATTTTTCTTCTCTGATTTCTACTGCTAGTTTTTCTAGTACAACTAGTATGACAACTAAGGAAAAATCTGAAAAGGATAATAATCTCTAGATTGAAAAGGACCATTTGGCCAGAATTGCTAAACTATCAGTTCCCTGCAACTAAGAAATGTTCCACCATGTGCCATCAGTTGTTAACATAGGTGTCTTGTGATTTTCTGAGTATCCTAATTCTTTGGAGCTCATGGAAATTTGTAACAATTTGTCTTGACCTACTTATATAAGAGCAATGAGATTGATTAAGAAGAGGACAAACACTCCCTAAAGCAATACTAAGCATGGCCCATAGCTAAATAGTTTTGTATAACATTTTTTGACAAGGAATCACTGTCTCCTCCTGGAGGAGACAGCTAGATTTAGAAGTCTGGAAAATGGTCTGGACTCTAACCTAAGCAACTTCAATGGAGATATTCCTAATTGAATCTATTACTGTCATCATACTGAAAGTCAGTAAAGAGCCCAGAAGAATATCAATGCTGCAGAAGAAGCAATTGCTGAAATATTCCTGAATCTCATGCTCTCTTTATGCTACCATTTGCCCAGATTCCTAGCTACTGGCTTTTGTACAAGAAAATTAAAATGATAATTTTCTCACACTGGTGGTGTACATAGGTGGAACCATATGCCCCATACCATCCTTGAGGAAGAGAAGGGTAAGCAGAGGAGTTAAAGTTATAAAACTGTGCTAGGGTTACTGATATGGCCTGGTGTAAGACACCAAGAGAAAAAAGGGGAGAGAGAGAGAGAGAGAGAGAGAGAGAGAGAGAGAGAGAGAGAGAGAGAGAGAGAGACAGAGAGACAGAGAGACAGAGACAGAGAGAGAGAGAGAGACAGAGAGATTTCAGCCTTTCTAATTTAAAGTAAGATCAGATCCCAATGTAGTTCCCTTCATGCTGCACTTTCTATTGTCAAACACCAGCCAGGGAATCAGCCTGTTTCACAAATGGAAGTAAAGAGCACCAGAGAACTTCCTATCAGGGTTTAAGAATCCTCCCAGCCCACTTGCTTTCATAGGTCATGCTAGTATGAAAGCATTCTGCTGACTCTTCTCCTTTCGCTAGAGATGCCCACTGTGACACTGGCTCTGTCATGTTGTCACCTACCCTAATTGCTGACTTTCACACAGATGCCAGGGGACACCAGGGTTTAAACTCCATACTCCAGCTCAACATCCCCTTAATCATTTCCTTCACACAGGGAAGAGAAGAGGGAGATTACATTTCACACTGTCTCCCATATATCTGTTACCCAACAGTCCCTTATCTCTTAACACATATGTCAGGGCTAGATAAATTGTGAGTGGGAATAGGTAAATTCACTATCTGAAAGTTACATTGGAGGATACATATTTTACTAGTAATAATGTATTTTCAAGGAAAAAGGGTTTAGCCTAAATAGGGGGATCTTCAAAAACATTTCAAATGATGAAACGTGTAAATTCCCACAAGCCTTGCTGCACAGATAGAGCAGGTATAAGGGGAAATTTTCAAGTCACTTTAAATAAGCCTCAGCTCATAGTTTGCCAGTTATGATTTTATATATTCAACTTGGCCTGAGCTCTGAGGATGAAAGGATGTATGGAATTTCAGAATGATTCTCAAACAAGAAAAAACCTGTTATAAAACAAATATGTAAAATAAGTACTCATCTCAATCAATGCATGCAAGTGGGTCAAATCAGAGAACCACCTACCTCAGTAGCATTTTAGCATCAAAAGTTGCAGTGGCACAAATACTAGGAAAGACGTCTATCCATCTAAGGAGTTGGTTCAATATAATAAGACAAACTATATAATGTCCAGCCTCAGCCATACTGATGAAATGAATTTGTAAATGTTCAAAAGGTGTGTAAGTAACAGGTCACCCACCAAATACCTTAGTGTGGAAAGCAAGGTAATTATATGCCTGGTAGAGAGAGAAAGAGGCACATACCCATGGGGCTAAATTGATAATATCTGGGGCTCAAAACAAAATACTTTTTAAATTGAATTCACAATACCCTGAATACCCAATCAAAGGTCATCTTATTTCTTAAATAAGACTAATAATTATTTACTTACTTTTTCCCCCCTCTATGAGTCTCCTTGGAACTTCCTCATATGGCTGGACTGAATCTCTGGCCGCTCCTTACAGAATTTAAGTCTTAAGTGATTCATTTTTAGTTACTAGGATATTTCTCATCCAGAATATCATAATCCATTTCTTTAGATCTTGGATTTCCTTTTAGCCCATTGTGAGTAACCATTTTATATTTATTATTATTATTATATATAAATATATTTTATTCCTTTTTTATTTCACCTTTATCAGTTAGCCACATGTGTACTGGTACATAGGTATCTCAAAATTCTTGTACTTCCTATCTCTCTAACCACAACTACTTCCCCTTTTTCTTACATTGGTTTGAATTAATTCTTAATATGATTTCTAGCACTTAAATAGAACTAAATCTATTATGTCTTCCTATATTATTGTCTATACTTAAATAAATTGCATTAACCAACATGACATTGCTATTTGAAACTCAAAAAAGAGGATTTGTTTTGAAATACTTCTATTCTCTTCTTTTCAGGGATAAATGGCAAATCATTTCTGAGACTGTTAAACCACTCATCAGAATGAATGACCTCCTTACAGAAAGTTCCTATCATTATTCATCTGTTCCTGGGTAACACATGGGGCCATGACATTTGGGAATATCAACATAGGTCTTTAAGATTCAGTTTTTCACACAAGGCCATCTAAATGAAATCTGAACCAGACTGCCACACTGTCATTCATTTGCCTCTCTGTCATCTCCTCCTGAGATTAAACAAGAGCCTATTTGTATCTGCTTTTTCTCACTTATATAGCAAACTTATTTTTGTTAGTCCACTTTAATGCTCCATTTTATCTTCAGTAATACACCACATTTTATAGCTCATTCTGCTTTTGATTTATCTTTCCTAAAATGACTTATTTCCCTCACTGAGATATTCACAGGCCTTTACCACATGCCTCTTACCTTATTTCTACTGTGTTCCATTGTCCCCTGTCTCTGTGTGATGAAAAGATTCTTGTAGTCTCTTGTCCTCACAAGGGGGAAATCTGTATGATGATCTTAAAACTGATGATTTAATATTTTTTCTTTCTGGTTTGACATTGAAATTTTTCTTTAATTGAGTGTTTTGGAATTTTTTACTCTTTTTGTCTTGCTGATAATTCTGCTAACAGTTGTGTTCTTTCCTAAACTTTCTTCAGCTTATTCCTCTTGTGATTCCTAACAGAAAAAGCTATCTTTCAGCAGTCACACCTATTTCTCTTATTCAACACTGATGTGTCTGGCAAAATAAGTGATTTTGGTGCCTCTATGTCTATCATGACCTGGGTGATCTTTTAATTTTGAAACTTTTGAAAATTAAAGCATTTTGAATTAAGGTCTTAGACAAGTTTGCAAAGAGATATTCTCTCTACTTTGCTGTTGTCACATTTAACTTCACTCAGAAACCTTGTTATCTTCACTGAACCAATCAGTCAATTGTGAAAATCAGTTTAAAAACCCCAAAGTCCTTAGTTAATCCACTCTTATTTATTCTTTTCTTTAAACCCTTTCCTTCCATCTTAGAATCAATACTATATATTAGTTCCAAGGCAGAAGAGTGGTAAGGGCTAGGCAATGGGGGTCAAGTGACTTGCCCAGGGTCACACAGCTGGGAAGTGTCTGAGGCCAGATTTAGACCTATGACCTCCCATCTCTAGGCCTGGCTCTCAATCCACTGAGCTAGCCCTCATTTTTATTTATTCTTGATAAGATAACTTCTTACCTTGATGATTTTAAAATTTATTATTTTTCTTGAATTTGAAATTTTCCCTGCTACTTATAAGCAAATTACTCACTGGCAGGGGGATTCAATTCATGCCTTTTCTTTTCATTACCTTACCCCATGGTAAAGACCTCTGCTCTAATAGCATTGAATACTTTTTAGAAGAAGCATTTGCTCCCTACACTTGGTCTTTTAAATTGCTACAAGTCACCCTGTCTAATGACAGAAGAAGATGGTGATGTCTGGAATTTCTGGAGCCCTTACAAGGCCAGAATTCTCACACTTCTTTCCACAAAAGTGAGGGAGTTTGTTCTGTAAATGTAACCATTTTTCTTATAATATATGAAATTGTTGAGGATCTCTCTATTTAACATCTTTTGACCCCAAGGTACCCAGTGAACTATCATTATGTCTCATCAAGGGCCACACATTGAGTAACAGAAATTATGCTTGGAGAACATTGCAGAAGAACTGTTCCAGAACATCCCTGCTACTCTAGACTACCAATATCAACACCCATCCTTCTTCCTCCAACTTAACTGCAGCTACCACTGGCATCTCACTACAACTGCTGCCTATTCAGGAGTCTAACATTTCATGTACTGACTATGCCCTAGAAGAGAGCCTGCAGTGTCAAATTAGGACATGTGTAAATTTGTAATCATGTATATCTATGTGAACTTAGGTTTCTAAAATGTAAATTGATATCTTTCCAAAATGTTTAGAATAAGAACTAAATCATTCTCTGATGTGTAGAAATCTTTGAAATATGATCTTATTATTTCCATAAGGTTTTAAAAAGTCATATAATTTTCTTCCTCATTTTTCATTGACATTACAAAGGAAAACAGCTTTCCTCTTGAAGATTTTATATATCTTTGCCTGAGCTATATAATTTTTTTTATTTGATGTTTAAGTTGTATTTTCCACTCTTTCCCCCCTTTGATTGTTATCTGTGTCTTTTGGTCAGGGAATGCCCCATCTGGACCAAGTGTCTCCCATGGTGGAATGTCCTCTGTATATTTAATATTTTCCTATCATTGAAAATGTCTGACTTTGGAGTCAATGGGGTGAATGTAAGAAGAAATTTTGTTTGGCAGTTTTTAATCACTTAGAAGGATAATTCTATATTTGGATAATTTGTAACTAAGTAATTTAAGTAATTCATAATAGTAAAATGAATGGTATTGAAAGCCTTTACAATGGTTGCCTGTACTTTGATATATATTCTAGACATTGTGAAATGGTGAACCCAGACTCCTAGCCCTGCTATTTCATGAATGAATCAACTGAGAAAGGAAAGGAGAAAAGGTGGGATGCCCTGCTCATATCCTATATTACTGCAATCTATTCCTGAAATCTACTTCATAAGCCCTGTTCAGGACCTCTTTTTTGAACAAGCATTCAGAACATATATTTAGAATACCTGGCCCTGTTCTTAACCTTTGTTGAGGCATTGGTGAAATTTGTAAAATCTAAAAGATCAAATAATTCAGGGTATCAGACCAAACTGTGTGTGTCATTGATACCAGCTTTTGCAACCTGCAGCATTTACAACAAAGCTAGTTGTAAGGTCTTTGCCCGTTTTTCTTTTTTTTTTTTCTTTTTAACAACATGTGAATTAATTGTATGTAAACCCTATACACAATGACAAACAGGCTTCTCATCTAGACCTGACTTAGGCTTTTTTTTTTCTGGAGGAATAGGTGAGCAATATGGATATTGACGTTAGAATTTTATTTCCTGTTCTATCAGTGTATCTATGATTGGGATTGTCCCTTAATTAGCCTTTTCCCATAAGGGATACCAAGGAATGGAAAGGATGCTCTCTCTTGTGTTTATAGTAACATGAATGGCTGACTTAAGCAGACATATTTCAGAAGAAGAGGTGGCCCAGAGAGATTCAGGGATGTCTGCAAGAATTTCAAAAGATGCAATGCTGTCTCCTGAAATAAAAAGGACAAGAAATAAAGGCAGAATCCTTAGTCAATTGTAGGGAAGAGAAGCCATCTGTTAAGCAAGGTACTGTGACTCTGAGTTTACATAAGAGATCTTTCTTATATATAAGAATATATATTATTATTATATATATGTGTATATATATAATAAAAAATTCCTAGGGGAATCAAATTTCAGGAATAATGAGTATTGTACTGTTAGAGACCCCATGGACACAAGCAAGGAGAAAACTTAAACACATTCAAAGACTTTCCTGACATCTGAACCACCTTTAAAGAATACAGTTAGTTACATTCACAGTTGGGTTTGCTTAAAAAGACATGTGGAAATTCCAGTGTGCAATAAACAGTCATGGTAAGTATCTTCTGCCTTAAGGTTTACATGAGGTTCCTTGCTAGAAGGAAGGGAACAGAATGTAAAAAAATTGGAAATAAAACATCAGGGTATAGAAAAGAAAAGTAACTAGACTCAGACCTCAAAGATCCTTCCACTCCCATGCAGCATTATTAAAAGTGATTCTTCTAGAATGCCCTACAATGACTAAAGTTCCCCCAAGGCGCACTATGGCCATTATTGTGTGAAGTATCAGCTCTCCTGGAGATGCTATTATTATTACATCTTCTACTTTTAAGCTACTGATTCTTTCTCTTGCATTTTATTGCTCTATGATCTAGGCTCCCACAGAGGGAAAAAATTATCGATATTAGATTTCAGGGCATTACAAGTTGCCTGTGTTGGATTCCTAATGCTTCTTGTAAAGGAGCCACAAATTCCTCAACTGTAGCTATCAAAATGGATCCCCAGGACATATGTTTCTCTTTGCCTGCCTTCTGTATTTATTTCTTTTTGCATTTTTCCCCTTAAAATATTCCTCTTCTTCTCTCTTTCTTATAACCTTCAAAAGCATATACAGCTCTATACTGTTTTACATTCATAAGAGGATGGTCCGGGCAAAGCTTGTAACAATAGTCTCTTGTTTTCAAGAAAGAGGGAGATACATAACGATTACATATGATACAAACATCAGTGTATTTTCTGAAATCTAAAATTGCTTATCTCAATTCTGTTGTGCATATTTGATAAACTGATGGAAGTGTTTATTATACCTTTGTCAGACATATTTGAATTTTCTTCAGTTTTCTGAGTGAGCAAAACTCTCTTCCATTTCTCTCAGTGCAGCTTCCCTATCATCATATAATCTTGCATAATCCTCAAGATTGGGATCCCACAGTGTGTCCTTTAATGGCCAATGATTACCATTCTCATCATGAACAATATTGGTTGCCTCAAATATTGCCTGCCTTTCTTCCTCAGAGAGAAAAGTATTCATCAGATAGATTATCACCCAACTTGTATTGAACCCTATAAAAATTGCTTTGAATTGAGCAACCACAGTCACTGAATCATCTAATTTAGGGATATTTCTTTGTTATGTCCTGAAATAAGTAGAGATAAAAGGGATAGAATGCACATTAACCCTTTAGTCATGCATAGCAATATCTCTCAGAGGAAACATATCCTTAGAGGAATCATTATCAATTACTACTGTATTGAAATTCTGGGTGGAGATAGAAGAACTGGTAGGAGGGTAGGAAAGGAGCAACATGGACAGTATAGGACAGTGATGGCAACCATTTAAGAGACCATGCGCCATTCCTCCTTATTGCATGCAGTGCCTTTGCCTGCCCCCAAGATTGCATGCCATGCCCCCTACCTGAGATCAAGTGTCATGCCCACCCTATCCCCAGACAGGAGAGGGAGAAAAGGAGGGGAGTGGCTTGAGCACTCTGCTCAGAGAAGGGAGTAACCCTTCCATTGTTCTGCTGGGCAAAGGGGCATAGAGGCATGGTGGAGAGTGGAAAGGAAACAGTTCTGCCTGAGTCCCTTTGCCTTTCTAGTAACTAACTCTAGCAGATGATGGCACACATGGTCACAGAGAGGTCTCTATGTGCAATTTTGAGCATGTGTACCATAGGTTCACCATCATAGGTAAAGGGCTAAATCAGTCTTGGATATAGAGGAGGATTAAGTGAGGTCCAAAGGGTAAGTCTAGGCAAAGGGGAATATTTAGGGGTAGGTAGGTGAACTGGTAGGGGATATATATATATATATATATATATATATATAGGGTTTCAGGGAAGGCCTGAATGGGAGGGGCCTAGATAGCAAAAGGAACTAGAGAATCTTGGAGATAGGCAAAAAGAATTGGAGGGGGGGAGGATAGAGAACACATGAACTATCGTCCAAATCCTCAGAAAAAAGAAAAGGGAACAGGAAAAACAATGTGGGAGGAGACCAGAAAGGAGGAAGGGGTTGTTTTTGAGATTGAAAATAAAAATTAAGAGGAGACTGTGAAGTGATTAGGCTAACAGATTGAATCTATAGTGTAGGATTCGATAAAGCACCCCATAAATAATATTCTAACTCTTGGGAATTTTTATCTCCTATTGCTGTTCTTAACCTTTTCAATTTCTTAAAGTTGAAAGAAATGAATTGAGATCAAAGCTGATCCCCTCATTTTGTTGATTTAAACCATTTTTAACAAAATTTAATGGCTTTTTTTTTCTTGTCTGTTTTGCTTTTATATTTTTTGTCATGCTTGGCTCTATCAGACGTTGCCTCTTGTGGTAGAGGCATGGAGAGAGAGAGAACTTGTAAGCCAACATGCAAGAACCAGGGATGGGTACCTGCCTGTCAATCAAGAAGAAGTTTCCAAAATGGAATGCTCCCAGGAGTTGGAAGTTGAGCTGACCAGGGGGAGGGGACTGGGAGTCACTCTCCCTGGAGGTTGAACCTGACTGAAAGACACTGGTGGGGCTGATTTTGTTTTGGGGTTCTCTGGCTTTGGACAGTTGAAGTTGACAAGAAGTAGAAACTTGTCTTTTGAGTTGGTGGTCTATTTGAGAGTTGAGCTGGCCAGGAGAAACTGAGAGACTTTGAACTTTGTTTTCTCTCTTGAGGGAGTTGTCTCAGACTGAAGGACCCTTGGGGGGGGGGGCTTCAGAAATATAAGCTGAGAGACCCTTGCTGATTTTGTGAAAAAGAAGAAAGAAGATTTTGAACAGGTGTTGTCCTCTATCTCCCTAAATGTCTTAGAGTCACAGCTTATGACTGGACTACTTTCTCAAACCCTCATTTTAGATTAGGGACATCCTCATCCCTCTCACCACAGTTTCCTCTCCTGTTATCCCAATAAACCCCCTGACTTGAAAAGGAAAAGAAAAGAGTATCTTTATAGTTTACTTAGGGGGGGAGGGAAGAAACCAAAGGCTTCAAGAAGAATTGGGAGGTGGGGGAGGCAAGGGAGGAGAGGGTTGATGAAGGGAGGGAGTGAAGGGGGGAGGAGGTTAGAAAGATATACTGATCCATCAGCCATCAGTAGGGATCAGTAGGCAAACCACAGAGCATTCCTCAGAGCAGTTCTCCTGTCTGACAGCATCTCTGTGTGGCAGCAGTCCCCTGTAACAGCATCCCCTGTGTATCAGCATCTCTCATCTCTACCTCCATTACAAATAAACAGTTTCAGATTTCCTGTAGCAGCTCTCTAGTCAAAGCCAGAGGTCAGCAGTCATTGAAGGAGAAACAGTTTCCCTCAGTTTCCCTTCTCTGTTTCAATAAGAAATAGTTTCCTTCAGTTTACTTCTCTATTTCACTCTGATCCCATGAGAGGAGCAGCTTTTGTAAATGAGTTATTGTGGGACAGAATTCTTACTGCATTCATTTCCCATAATCATATAAAAACTAATTGCTTTCCCTTTAATTTACAATCTCTAGGAATCCCCAATTGTTTTTAAGGAATTTTTAACCTATTTGTTCCTCAGGGACCATATGATTCATCTGGATAACCTATCCTCTGCTCAGTACATTTTTTTAAAAAAGAAATGAAGATTAAAAAAAAAAACCTGAAGATCATCTCTCCCCTATTCCTATATTCTCAGAAATGAACTTACATTCTTATTGTTATTATTATATTACCTTTCTGACTACACTTTTTAAAATTCATTACTCTGAACAAAAAGAAAATAATGTTACTGACAAGCACATTCACAAACATACAGGAGACTCACTCACAAAAAAATGGACATGCAAAATGTGCATTATACAGTAAAAAGTTTAATAGTTATCTCCCTTTGAATGTCAGTGTGTCAAGTGGAAGAAAAAATGGAAAGTATGTTTTTCTTTGTAATACTTTTCCATTTGAATGCAATCACAGGATATCATAATGGGGAAAGACCTGAGAGGCCATTATGTATACCTCAAAAGTGAACAATGATTATCTCTGATATCTGACTATCTAATTATGTCTTAAAAGATCTTCAGTGATAAAGAACTCCTTACCTCCAGGGATGATTTATTTCACTTTTCCAAACTCCTAATTGTCCAAAGAATTTTCCTTCTGTTTCTTCAAAATTGATTAACAATCTCTCTTAGTTCTTTCTGCTAGAGTAAAGCAATACAAATCTAGTCCTTCTTTTGCTTAAAAATATTTCAAATGTTTTAAAAGTTAGGCTTTCCCTTTAGTCTTCTCATCATGAAACAAATCATTTTCAGTTCTTAAATGTAGACCACATATAGAACATTCTTAAGATCTTTTACCATTCTGGTCATTCTTAATTGAATGTTATCCAGCTAATTAACATATTTATGTATCTAATACTCCGTTTATATTAGGTTTTACCCAACTTGGAACAACTGGTGTTATGATATTTAGGAGTTTTGTTTCTTTGCAATTATACTATATTGTTTTACTTTCTGTAATTTATATGTTAATTTCCTATAGTTTTCCTAAGGGAGAAATTTTGCAGTTTATTGAAGGGCTCACATTTTATAACTGAAGTCATAACTAAGCTCTAAGTTCCAAGGTCCTTGACTTTATTTGTATAGATTTAAGATGAAGGCAGAGTTGGTGGCTGAAGATGTTGATATGTTATCAAACTGCTAATAATTATATTTTTTTTCATTTCTTTTTTCTTCTGGATGTGTGATTCTGGCAAACAACTCCCATTGGAAGGAATATAAACTATAACTCTTGAATGAGATTGTAGGAGAATAAAATGTGCTGATGGCTAACAAAAGATAACTAATGTTTTTACTCCCTAAAAGTTATGGCTATTTAAATCTAAAATTCTTAAGTAATGGGAATTCTATCAAAAGTATAACATTGATCAAGAATTATAAAGAAATTTCAAGAAAAAGGAGGATATTGTGAGGGGTTGTACAACATCAAAATATTTCTTAACAATTTTAAAAATATTTATTGAGTGTCTTATAGATGATATTCAGTGTCACCTACATGTAAAGTTGTTGTGTTAGGCTCAAAAGAATATATTTAAATATGTTTTCTTCTACTGTATGAAATAGTGTGTGCTATAGGTATACAGGCAGATATAATAAAAAGTAGATAATAGTCAAGTAAAGAAGAAACTAGAGTACATGCTAATTTGAGAAATAGAAAACATTTCATTGGAATAATCAGAGAATATCTTGTAAATAAAGTCTGTTGTGATACCTGAAAGGCTTTGAAAGGGAAACAGAGGGAGATGGTTTATACTAGCTAAAGAAACAGACTGCATCAATTCACTGATACCAAAAATGTCAAATCAAATTAAGTGAAATGAAACATTCTATTTATGCAGTTTCTGTTTCTCTTTGGTCACATTTCCCCCACCCTAGCTTAAACCCTATTAAGTTTGGAAAGAATATAAATTGCATAAATAGAATAAATTAAAAATTAATATATAAAGGTAGTTTGGAAATGACTTTTTAAGGGGACATTAAATTTCAGGGTGAGGATATTTATATGAGATACAAAAAGGTGATCTTGTCAAGTTAAGAGCATGGCCTTAAAAATGAGATTCCCTTTACTTTAAGAAGATAAAATTTTATCTCTCTGTGAACAATGTAATGGAGAGGAGAGACAATAAAGAAGGATCAATTTTAAAAAGTAATAAAAATAGCCATCAGATAGAAGGAAGTAAAGGCCCAAACTAAGGTGGTGGAAGCAAATGGAGAGAAGTTGAAGGATATAGAAAGGACAAGATGGTGATGATTTTGGTCTTGGAAATATTATCTTGAGGTACCAATAGAATCCAGATAGAGATGGCAATAAGTCAGGATGAAATTCTAAAGAGGAATTCAGTAGTAAGGCTAAGATTGATTTTAGATATTTACAAACCATAAATTTAAATATAGAATAATAAAAGAACTGAGGGAATGAGATGTAATCAGCAATGTGGGTAGAAGGATAGAGTATGAATAGATCATGTAATGCAGAGTCTCTAGGAAACACTTAAGATTTGTCCAGTAGGAGAAAAAAGAAGTAAACAAAAGAGACCAAAAAGAAGGGACCAAAAGAAGTAGAAAGGGAAAAAGGGAGTGGGTATGGATTATAGAAATCAATGGAGAAGTCTATTTGTTTTAAGGAAAGTAATTTAAAATGGCTATAACATTCCTGGGTATTGTCAGTTGGGGATTAAGTACAGGAGGTGATCTGTGGATTTGTTCAATCTTCACTTTTCCTTCTTGTTCTAGAAGGTCAGGGCAGTTTTCTTGGATAATTTCCTGTAGGATGATATCCAGGCTTTTTCTTTTGTCATAGTCTTCCAGTACACCAATGATTCTTAAGTTATCTATCCTGGAATGATTTTATAAATCTTCTGTTTTGTGGATGAGGTGTTTCATATTTTCCTCATTTTTTTCATTCTGATTGTATTTTATAGTTTCCTGCTGCCTTGTGAAGTCGCTTGCTTCTAATTGTTGTATTCTGTTTTTTAAAGACTGAATTACATCCCTGGATTTTTGGTCATCCTTCTTCTGGTCTGATTTTATTTGAATGTCATCTTTCATCTCCTTTGCCTCATTTTCAAGCTGATTAATTTTGGTTTTCAAGACACTGTTTCATGTTTCCAGATGACTTATCTTCTTTTTTATAGTTCTTTCCCCAGTTGTCTTTAACCTCTCTTAATTGTGTTTTGAATTATATTTTGAGTTTTTCCAAAGCCTATGTCCAATTTGCTGGAGTTTCTGTGATTTTGCCTGGTGTTCCTTCATCTTCCTCTGTTACATTTGCTCTTTGTTCATTGCCTAGACAGAAGCTGTCAATTGTAATTTCTTTTTTCTTTTTCTGTTGTTTGCTCATGTTTGTCAGGTCTTTTCCCCCTGTAGTTGCCTATAGTCTTGCTCCTCTCATTATGTGCTGGATCTGTGGTTTGGGGTTTTTCTGTCCGCCTTCTCCCTTGGAGCTTAGCAATGCTCTCAGAGCAGTATGTGGGGGAGTGGTGTTGGAGCTTGAGCTTCCCTGCCCTCTGAAGGCTTGATAAGATTAAGCCCAGCTGAGTTGATCTTACAGAGCTGGATGTGCCCTGAGGCCAAAACCTCAGGAAAAAGAGAGGGCAATATGGAGTGTCTCAGCTGCAACTGGACTGCCTTCTTTGGGGTTCTCCTCCCACCTGCCCATGTTCAAAGCCTTGAGCATTGTCTGCAAGGTACTCCCTCTAGACTAGCATCCTTGCCTGCTCAGAGATTCTAGCCACTGCTAGAGGCTCAGTACTGTGGGTGTGGGAGGGGTCCTGGGACCTTCCTTCTTCCTTCCCCTTAAACCCAAGTTTTCTCAAATTCAGGGTTTTTGGGGGGGTGTACCTTTTAAGTTGAGTCCAGCAGGAGGGTTCCTTAGCTCTGTCCTGTTGTTATATTTGGTTTTCAGTCCCCTAGGAACATTTGGTTTTAATTGGTAAGGAAGGGTTTTGAGAGGTCTGAACTTTTACTGCCTCTATGCTGCCATCTTGACTCTTTCTTACTAATAATTAGAAAAGGTGAAAGATGTTTAAATAAGGAGTTCAAGAACAACCTTTTAAATATAAGTTTCAGCCAAATCATAAAGGCTTGAGAAGTACATGGATGAAACTAAAATAAAGTCATTCAGTGCAGTATGTTCCCTATAGGAATTTAGTACTGAATTAATTTTTGAAATGTAGTTTGAAGAGAAACTGGAAACAAAGATATCAACATCAGAGAAATGATTATGTTTATAGTTAGCAAGAAGGAGTCAATAAATTTATTGAATCTGACAATGAACAAGAGCAAGGGAATGTTGGATGAATTATCCTCTTGAAAATAGATGTAGATGATATCTACTTGATGATGGAAAATGAAGATGAATCACCTTTCAATCCAAAGTTGAGTTATCCTACATAATGGAAATAATTGCTTCATTTTCTGAAATATAAGCAGCAATGGGAATAATAAAGACAATTTTTAGGAATTATAGAAGTGAGATGAAGATGCTGAAAAAAACCTGGATTCACTTTTCATAAAGGTAAAAATCAAGTTCAACTGATGAAAGGGGACTACTAGCTTTGTAGATCTGAAATTGATCAACCATATTTTTGGAATCCTTGTGGATAATGATTATTATTGTCTTGACACAAATTAGCAAGGACAAGAATTGCAGAACTAATAATATTAGAAGGAGAAAAACTGCAAACTATTGGAATGAAAGCAAAAAAAAAACTATCTGCCCATTTTAGGGGATGGACTCTTGCATAACCAATGCTCTCTTTTTATGAGAATTTTTACAAAAAAACATTTATGAAAATTTTGGGAAACAGTTCTGTAGCTAAACTCAATTTCTTCAAATGAAGGTGTTGGATCTAGTCTCTCATGTGGACAGAATTGAGGCATTTTCATCTTAAGTGGAGAAACAGTTCCGATAGATGAGAAAGGTAGCAAAAATGTATTAATGTTTTAAGTATACCATAGGATACAAGGACAGAGTAATGATTTAAAATTTATACAAATTTACAATTTTCCCCTCTTTTATTTTAAGACACCATTTTTGAGGGGTTTTGCTTAGTAACAAAGTTTGTGCACTTTTCTGGGAGAAGAATCAAAGAGAAGGACCAAGTCTCTGTTCTCTCATATGCACAAGGAATAAAAAAGAAAATAGATGAATGCAGTGAAAAAAATCACATTATTTGTAGGGTGACATGATGGTGGTAGGTGGTTCCCTATGGTAAGAGCTAAAATATGACAAGTCATATCTGAGCCTAAAATATCAAGTATGTTCTCCTTATATTGATGGTTCACCTTACCAGTCCCTTAACTAATAAACGTCAGTGGCCTCTTATTTCCATCAGGATCAAATACAAAGTTCATTTGATGTTCCATGTCTATCATAATCTAATTATACCATCCCAGTCCCCACACATATCCAGTCATATATTATGTCCTACCATGTATTCTTTGATCCAATAACACTGGGATCATCCTTGTTTCTTGAAAAGACTCTCCATTTCTGAACTCTCAACATTTTTCTCTGACTGCACCTTTGCCTGGAATATTCTATGTATTTATCTTCATGTAGTGGTTTTGATGACTTTAAGTAACAATTCCATTTATGTACAAGAAGATTCTCTCAACCTCTCAATTCTAATGCTTTTCTTCTGTTAGTGGTTTTCTATTTTTCTTGTAAAAATTTAATTTTTCAAATTTGTTTACTTTACTTTTGACTTAGAGCTCCTTGAGAAGAGGAACTTATCTTTTGCATCTTTTTTATCCCTAGTGTTTAGTAGTATTTGGAGCATAGGAGGTACTTCATAAATGTTTAGTAATTGACTCTAGCATAACAATGATTTTGAAAATAAGGTTTTATCTGTTTTTGATAAATTTGTGTCATTTGACAATAACAATTCCAACCCTTTCCTTTAATAATTAAAGAAAACAAAGAAAAACAAATGGATATACTAGCAACTAATGTTTGAAAGAATAAGCAATTTGTAGACATTGCTTAAAATCTGGATTCTAATTTTTTCATGTTATTTCTATTTCCATTTTTTTAGCTCACTATCTATATTGCTCTCTTTCTGATGCTATGTAGCAGGGCATCCAAAAGTTGCCATACTTATCTAAAACTCTCTTTTCTTACAGTATAATATTATACTACATATGTATACCAAAATATATTAAGAATTTTTTTTTAATTTTAACTAAGTAATTGAGATTGGGAAGTTTAATGAAAGATGTACTTCTTTTCTATCATTCACCATCTGTTTCACAATGATTTGTGCTTATTCATAGATTATTGAATCATTTCTCAGGAAATAAGACAAATCTCACAAATATAGCATGCAGATAAGATAGTACTTGCAGATTTCTAGTATTTTCCATTGTAAAATGTGTAAATACTTAGAACTCAATAAGGGGAGATTTGAGCTTTTCATATATACAAAACTGAAAATACTGGTGTCAGATTAATAAAGATTTCCTATTTTATCCTACTTCTTCCATCTTTTACATTTTTTCTTCCCTTTTGTTTAGGCTTGTAAATTTTGCGATATTTGATGAACAGTTTGTGACTTCATATGGATAGTTATTGTTCTGTCCATGTTCTATTTCTTCATATCTGTAATATTTCTATTTCTTTGTTTTGTAATATAGTTTAATATCATGAATGAAAAAAATATGGAGGGAGAGAGGAGATACAACAAGCTTTGGAGGGTGGTAAGATGTAAATGTATGTGTATATGTAATGCAACTTACAGGGAGTGTAAGTTAAACATAACAACAGAATATAGAGGAAAAGATTCTTCTCAGGTAGTTAATAATGTAAGACAGAATGTAAGAAGGAAAATTCCTGCCAGGATCAAAAAATCTTCATCACTATTAGACTGTCTTGCTGAGGTCACTTACCCTAAGTCTATTCCACTAATCCTCCTTTCTGTCTCTTAGTCAGTACCATATTATTTTGATGACCACTGCCTTATAGTATAGTTTGTGATCTGGCTCTGTAAGGCCACCTTCAATGGCACTTTTTTCCCATTGTTTCCCTGGATATCCTTGATCTTTTGTTCTTCCAAATGAACTTCCTTAAGGTTTATTTCTAATTCAATAAAAAAGTTTTTTAATAGTTTGATGGGTATGGCACTAAATAAGTAAATAAGTTTGGGTAGGATGTTCATTTTTATTATGTTAGCTCATCCTACCCATGAGCATTTATTGTGTTTCCAATTGTTTAGATCTAGTTTTAATTGTGTAGAAAATGTTTTTGTAGTTGTGTTCACATAGTTCCTGTGTTTGTCTCAGCAGATAGATTCCAAAGTATTTGATATTGTCTAGGGTGATTTTAAATGTAATTTCTAATTCTATTTCTTCCTGCTGAGATGTGTTGGGGATATAGAAATGCTGATGACTTATGTGGGTTTATTTTATATCTTGCAACTTTGCTAAAGTTGTCGATTATTTCCACCAGTTTTTCAGTTGATTCTCTAGGATTCTTTATGTAGAGCATCATATCATCCACAAAGAATGATAGCTGGGTCTCCTCATTGCCAATTTTAACACCTTCAATTTCTTTTTCTTCTCTAATTGCTATTGCTAGTGTTTCTAGTACATTGTTAAATAATAGAGGTGATAATGGGCATCCTTATTTCACTCCTGTTCTTATTGGGAATGCATCTAGTTTATCCCCATTGCATATGGGATTGTGTTTTAAAAAAAGAAAAAAAAGGGAAGGGATGTACCCCAAAAGGAAGCTTGGACTTTCAGAATGGAGAGGGTGAATGAGAGGAGAACTCCCTCCCTCTCAAAAGCAGGGATCAAAGGAGACAACAGATGTAACAGCTTGGCTAAGCTAGAGGGGGTTTGAAGATTTTCTCCCTTCTGCCTTCCCTCCTTAGCTAAAGCTGCTCTCCCTAATTCGCTCTTGTCCCTCTTTTCCCCCCTCCACTACTTGAGAACAAAAGGTCTCCCTTTGATCCGTTCATTCACACTCAGTTTAGGGAACAGATAACTTTTAATGTTAACTCAATCAGGTAATACAAAGGAATAACAGGCAGGGAAGAATGGGAAAAGGAAAGTGGGGAGTGTCCCTGTCTCTATCTAAACCTTTTCCCCTCCCTACTTGAGTTTGGGGGAAATCAGGCCTTGAGAGCCTGAGCCCCCTGAGAGAATGTCAGGTTGACTCACCCCTGGACAACAGGAGCTGAGGTAAAGTCTGCTCAGGTTTCTATTGAAAAAGATCCTCCAATTGGGAAGTGTTGAGGGGAAAGATTTCCAGTCATCAGCAGGAAAAGTGGGTAGCCCTCAGGAGATAGTATGTTTTGCACTTCTCTCTTCAACAACTTCAGACCAAGACAGACACTGTTATCTCAGCCAGAGTCCTCTCTCCTCAGGAATCCCCTCCTGGGGCTCTTCCCTTATCAAAGTAATCAATTTTACATACTCCTTAGTTTGGCACTTTTTCTCTAGTACTTTCTAGTGTTTTCAATAGGAATGAGTATTGTATTTGTCAAAGGCTTTTTCTGCATCTATTGAGATAATCATGATTTTTGTTGATTGTCTTGTTGATAAGGTCAATTATATGGATGGTTTTCCTAATATTGAACCATCCTTGCATTCATGTTATAAATCCCACCTGATCCTAGTGAATAACCCTTGTGATGACTTGCTGGAGTCTTTTTGCTAGTATTCTGTTTAAGATTTTTGCATCTATGTTCATTAGGAAGATTGGTCTGTAGTTTTCTTTCTCTGTTTTTCACCTGCCTGGCTTTGTAATCAGTTCAATATTTGTGTCATAAAAGGAATTTGGTAGAACTCATTCTTTGTTTATTCTGTCAACTAGTTTATATAGTATTGGAATTAGTTGTTCTTTGAATGTCTGATAGAACTCATTGGTGAAGCCATTTGGTCCTGGGGATTTTTCAATAGGGAATTCTTTGATGTCTTGTTCATTTTTTTTTGATATTGGTTTATTTAGGTATTCTATTTCTTTTTCTGTTAATCTAGGAAATTTATATTTTTGTAAATATTCATCCACATCACCTAGCTTGTCATATTTATTGCCATATAATTATGTATAATATTTTTAAATAATTGCTTTAATTTCCTCTTTATTAGGGTTGAAGCCTCCCTTTACATCTCTGTTAATTTTGTTTTCTTCTTTCCTTTATTTAATTAGATTGACTAGTACTTTATCTATTTTATTTGTTTTTTTCACAGTACTAGCTTCTTGTCTTATTTATTAACTGAATAGTTCATTATTTTTCAATTGTATTAATTTTTCCTTTAATTTTTAGGATCGCTAATTTAGTTTTCATCTGAGGATTTTTAATCTGTTCACTTTCTAGTTTTTTTTTAATTTACATGCCCAAATATTTGGCCTCTGCCTTCCCTAATTTGTTAATATATGTAATCAAGGATATAAATTTCCCCCTAAGACCTGCTATGTCTTCATCCCATAGATTTTGAAAGGCTGACTCATCATAGTCATTCCTTTTAATAAAATTATTGTTTCTATGATTTGCTCTTTTACCAATATTAGAAAATCAGAGTATTTAATTTCCAATTAATTTTTGATTTGCCTCTTCATGTACCATTACTAATTATTATTTTTTTACATAGAGAACTGAAAAATTTGCATTTGTTATTTCGGCTCTTTTGTAGTTATTGCAATATTTTTATGCCCTAGTACATGATCAATCTTTGTAAATGTACCATGTGCTGCTGAAAAGAAAGTGTATTCCTTTTTGTCCCTATTTTTCCCACATACATCTATTAACTTATTTTTTCAAAGATTTAATTCACATATCTTACCTCTTTCTTATTTATTTTTTGGTTTGATTTATCTACATATAATAGAGGAATTTTCGGGTCACCCACTATTATAGTTTTACTATCTATTTCCTTCTTCAACTCTGCCAATTTATCCTTTAGAAACTTGGGTGCTATTCCATTTGGTGCATACATATTGAATACTGATATTTCCTCCTTGTCTATACTGCCTTTTATCAGGATGTAATTACCTTCCCTAACTCTTTTAACTATATCTATTTTTACTTTGGCTATTTTCAAATATCATGATATTTGTGACTTATGACTCCTGCTTTCTTTTTCTCAGTTGATGCCCAATAGATTTTACTCTATCTACTTATCTTTACCCTGTGGCTGTCTACCTTCCTTAGGTGTGTTTCTTATAGACAATATATGGTAGGATTTTGGTTTCTAATCCAATCTGCTATTTGCTTGCATTTTATGGGTGAATTCATTCCATTCATATTCAGAATTATGATTACCAACTGTGTATTTCTCAACATTTTGATTACCACTCCTAGTCCTACCCTTTCTTCTTTCACTATTTCCTTCTATACCAGTATTTTGTTTTTAATCAGTCCCCCTATTTCCCATTACTTAATTTACTTCCCTTCCCCCATCTCCCTTCTTATTCCCCTCTTATTTTTCTTTACGGTTTTTTTAGTCTACTCACCTCATGCTCTCCCTGTCTTGTTTTGCTTTCCTTCTGACCATTCCATTTGTTATTCTTCTACTTCTCTATATGGCATGAATCAATTCTCTCTGCCCCAATGGATCTGATTATTTGTCTCTCTTTGAGTGATTTTCAATGTACAAAAGAATTAAGTATTTCCTGTCTCCAACCTCTTTACCCTTCCCATGTATTGGTGTTTTCCATTACTCCTGCCATGAGCTTCTTTGTGACAAAGAAATTTACCCCATTTTGTTTCCTTTTTCCATTTCTCTTACTATTAACTTCTTTTATTTTACCTCTAAGTTATATATATATATATATATATATATATATATATATATATATACACACACACACACATACACACACATACATATGTCTTGTAATTTCATCCTATAGCATTTGTTACTGTTTGTTACTGTTCCCTCTAAGTATATTTCTTCTAGCTAGGTGATTATAACAATTTCTAAGAATTACCAATATCCTCTTTTTTTGTAGGGATACAAATCATTTTTACTTATTGAGTCCCTTAAAAAGTTTTTTTTCATTTTTTGGTTTTTTTTTGTTTTTATTTTTGTTTTGTTTTTTCTTCTTTATTACCTTTTTTGTGATTCTCTTGCATTCTGTGTTTGGGCATCAAATTTCCTGTTCAAGTCCAGTCTTTTCTTTATGAATGCCTAGAAATATTCTATTTTATTAAATGACCATACTTTCCCCTTCAATAATATAGTCAGTTTTTCTGTGTAGTTTACTCTTGGTTATAGACCTAGTTCCCTAACTTTCTGGAATATCATATTCTGTACCTTTTGATTCTTCAGTAGTTGCTGCCAGATCCAGTGTTATCCTAACTGTGGTTCCATGGTATCTGAATGATTTCTTGGCAACATGTAATATTTTTTTCCTAGGTTTGGTAGTTTTTCAATTTGCCTATAATATTCTTTGGTGTTGTCAGTTGAGGATTAAGTACAGGAGGTGATCTGTGGATTCTTTTAATCTCCACTTTTCTCTCTTTTTCTAGAATGTCAGGGCAGATTTCTTGGATAATTTCCTGTAGAATGATGTCCAGGTTTTTTCTTTTGTCATGATCTTCTAGTAGTCCAGTGCTTCTTAAGTTGTCTCTCCTGGGCCTGTTTTATAGATCTTCTATTTTGTGGATGAGGTGTTTCATATTTTCCTTAATTTTTTCATTCTTTTGATTTTCTTTTATAGCTGTTTTATGCAGTCATTTGCTTCTAGTTGTTTGCTTCTAGTTTTTAAAGACTGAATTTCATACCTGGCTTTTTGTTTATCCTTCTCCTTTTGGTATAATTTTCTTTGAATGTCATCTGTCATTTTTGCCTCATTTTTCATCTCCTTTGTCTAATTTTCAAGTTCATTAATTTTGACTTTCAAGAAACTATTTTCTGTTTCTATATGATGTATCTTGCTTGTTTAAGTTCCTCAGCCTCTCCAGCCTCTCTTAATTGTTATTTGAATTGTATTTTGAGATCATCCAAAGCCTGTGTCCAATTCCCTGTAGTTTCTGTGGGTTTGTTCGATTTGTTCTTTGATTATTACCTGAATAGAAGCTGTTGATTTTAACTTCTTTTTTCTTTTTTCTGTTGTTTACTCATTTCCCCCCTTCTTTCCCCCCATAGTTGTCTGTAATTTTGTTCCTCTCATTCTGTGATGGATCTTTGGGTTTGGGCTGTTCTGTCCTAAAGGGGCTTCTTCTCTGTTTTCTGATTGATCATGTTAGTCAGATCTTCCCCCACTTACAGCAGTAGCTGAAAAGGAGCTGGGTTTTCCACACCATTATTAAGGTTATTTCCTGGAGTTTGTTGCAATCTTTGCCCTTGGAGCCCTTGGAGCTTAATAAGTAAGGCTCTCAGATCAGTCTGTGTGGGAGGGGTGTTGGAGCTTGAGTTTCCTTGCCATCATAGGCTTCTTATCTGCCCTATTGACAAGATTGAGCCTGGGCAGAGTTGATTTGCAATTCTGGATGTTCCCTGAGGCCACAACCTCAAGAAGGGCAGTGTGTGTGTGTGTGGGGGGGGGGGGAATAGGTGGAGATTCCTTGCTGCAACTAGGCTGTCTGCTTTGTGTTTCTCCTCCAGCTGCCTCTACACAGCCTGGTTCAACTCCCTGATCCTAGACCAGTTGTGCCAGCAAGATCATTCCCTCTGGACTAGTCCCTTTGCCATTCCAGAGATTCCATCCATCACTGGAGGCTCAGCACTGTAGGTAGGGGAGGGGTCTTGAGACCTTCCTTCTTCCTTCCCCTTTAACCTGCTTGTTCTAGAAACCAGGCTTTTTTTGGGTTGTACCTTTTAATTTTTGTCCAGGGTGTTTGCCTAGCTCCATCTTATTGTTAGATTTGGTTTTCAGTCACCTCAAAGCATTGTGTTTTTGATTGGTGAGGAAGGGTTTGTGGAGGTCTGAACTGCTGCTTTCTCTAAGCCACCATATTGACTCGGCTTCCCATTTATCTCTTTCTTCTTTCTTTTTTGTCATTTTACCTTGTCCTGAAAGGAGAAAGCCCAGGTCCCTCACTAGTATAGTTTTACTCTCTATTTCCTTCTTAAGCTCATTTAGTTTTATATTTTAAATTTCAGATGCTATACCATTTGGTAGATGTATGTTATGTATTGATATTATTTCATTTTCTCTAGTACCTTTAATTAAGATTTAATTTCCTTCCTTATCTCTCTTTAAAAAGAACTATTTTTGCTTTAGCTTCATCTGAGATAATGATTATTACATCTATTGGGTTTTTTTCACATCTCAGTTGAATTCAAATAGATTCTTCTCCATCTTTTTGCCTTTTCTCTGTGTGTCTTCCTGCCTCAAATATGTTTCTTACTAACAATATATGGTAGAACTGTGGTCTTTAATCCACTCTACTATCTGCTTCTGTTTATAGGTGCGTACATTCCATTTATATTAGCAGTTATGATAATTATCTGTATATTCCCCTCAATCTTGTTTTCACCTTTTGTTTTGATTCTATACTCCAGTGTATTCAATGGTTATTTCCTCTTTGAGTCAGTTCTGATTGCAGTAAAGTTTAAACATTGCCAGTCACCACTCTCATTCTCCCCTACGCTAAAATATTTTTATGCCTTTTTAGGTGATGCAATTTACTGTATTTTACCTTTCTCTTCCCTTTCCTCTCAGTTCCATTATCTTATTCAACATTTGATTTTTTATATGTCATTTTAAACAACTTACTTCCATCCATCTGTCTATGTGTACTTCTTCTAATGACTATGTCTATAGTAAAATTTTTACAGGTTACATATATCATATTTTCATATAGTAATATAAGTAATTCTAGCTATTGAATGCCTTAATTTTTCCCTTTCTTATTTACCTTTATATGCTTCTCTTTGATTTGTACTTGGACAATGAAGTTTTTGCTTAGTTCTGGTCTCTTCATCAGGAATGCTTGGCAATCTTCTATTTTATTATTTGGCCTTTTTTTTCCCCTTGAATAAATATAGTCAGTTTTGAGGGAAATGTGATTTTTGATACTAAACCTAGTTTCTTTGACTTCCAAAATATTATGTTCCAAACCTTTCAAACATTTATTATAGAAACTGTTGAACTCTATGAAATACTGACTGTGTTTCCATGATAGATGGATTGTTTCTTTTGGCTCCTTGTTATATTTTCTACTTGGTCTTGAATTTGTATAAATATTCCTTGGGAGTTGTCATTTTGGCATTTATTGTGGGAGAGGTGATCTGTAGATGTTTTTTCAATTTTTTTTAATCTTCTTGTTCAAGAATATCAGGGCAGTTTTTGTTGATAATTTCTTATAATATGATGTCTAGGAATTTTTTGTATTGTTGTTTTCCTGACTTTCAGGTAGTCCAATAAATATTAGATTGTCTCTCCTGGATGTATTTCCCAGGGCAGTTATTTTCTTAAAGAGATATCTTATATTTTCTTTTATTTTTTCTTCTTTTTATTTTGTTTTATTGTTTCTTGATGTCTCATGAAGTCATTAGCTTGTATTATTTCCTTCTGTGAGCTGTTGAACCTTCTTTTCCATTTGGTCATTGTTATTTTGTATAGAACCTTTTTCTTCATTGAAATTTTGTACCTCTTTTCCAGTTTGACTAATTCTGCCTTTTAAGGTGCTATTTTCTTTCTCCACTACTTTCTTTTCTTTTCCCAATCTCTCTTCTGTCCTTTTTATTTTAATTTTGAATTCCTTTTTAAGCTCTTCCAGAGCCTGAGATCAATTCTAATTTTTCTTTGTAGTTTTCATGTAACTTCTTTTATCTCATTGTTTCCTACTGAGTATATCCTTTGCTTTTCTTTGTCTCCACAAAATTTCTATCATTAGGTATTTCTTTTGCTCTTTGCTTATTTTCCAAGGCTTTTTACTTTAATTGGGTTCTTATTTTCCGTATTGTGATAATTTTTCCTTCTTTGTAGCCTCACTTTTAATTCTTGTTTTCTGCAAGTGTCAGTGATAAACTGTGAGCTGAGAGATCTGGAAGTAACCTCCTGATGTTAATTCAATCTCCTTTAGGGATTGTTGATGACTCTCAGGGTTCAGAGCACTGTGAGATACCTTGCTCTTTTGAGAGTGATTTAACTTTAGGCTACAATGTTCTAAGTACCATGGACTTGAGGCTTAGATGCAGGCTTGTTTCAGGGCTTATGCAAGGTATTGGGGTTTTGTAGTTGGCTTGTGCTCAGGTGGGGGTCATGTGCACAGTTTTACTTCAATATATTATCTTACCCCAGTGAAAAAGACTCTCTCTTTATCTTTCAAGTTGTTTTTCTATAGAATTTCTTCACTTTTACTTCACTCCATCCCCTTGTTTGTTCTGTGACTCCAGTATTCTTATGGAAAGCATATTTCAGATTGGTTTGAGAGGATTTTTAGAGCATTTCCAGCTTTCATTGCTGCTACTCAGCTGTTTTAGCTATGCACCTCTCAAATTATTTTGGAATCCTTTTTGATCTCTTCCAGGTCCGCAGACCAATTCATTTTTTTTGCATGTAGGGGCTTTGATCTCTCTGTTCCCTTCTGAATGCATGCCTTGTTTTTCTTTGTCTCCATAATTTTTTTTATAATTGGGTGTTTTTCATTTGCTAATTTCCCCATCCTTTTTCTTTAATTTTACTTTTATCTTAAAGTTGGTCTCTATTCTCAGGGTATAGGAGGCACTCTCTTAAACTTCAATTTTTCTGTTTTCTAACAGCTCTCTTTCAGGTTTTTGGCAAGCTTCAGTTTTCTAAGATGATATGATGGATTATTGGCTAGGGGCTCTGAAAGCCACTTTGCACTGCTGATTCAGTAACATAAAATATGATATGTCAAGTCATATTATACCATTAGATTTGATACTATATAGTATTATGTCATGTTATATCTATAAATATAAAAATCAATAGATATATAGAAATAAGGGTCACTGAAACATACATAAAGCTGCCTTCAGGCAGTATATTGACTTAGAAAACCACATAATAAATATCACATATTATTTATTATATTAAATGTTGCATAGCTTAATATTTTAATTTTATTGGTAGTTGATAGTATTGCAGGCAATTAAATTCACATATATGTATATATTCATCTACATAGATATATCCATATAAGCAGGAAAAACAGGTAGACAGAAAGCAAGAATTGTAAAGGTAAAGACAGAGACAGAGAGAGAGAGAAAGGGACAGTGAGAGACTGAGATAGAATCAGAGAGAAAGAGAGAGAGAGAGAGTGATGGATAAGTAGAAGGATAATCTTATTTTGCTGGATAGGTGACTCTGGATTGAAAGCCAAATCTTTTGCCTTCCTGAATATCATATCCCATGCTTTTTAATCCTTTAATGTAGAAGCTGCTATGTCCTGTGTGATACTAATTGTAACTCCATGGTATTTGAATAGTTTCTTTCTGGATTATCAAAGTATTTTCTCCTTGGTTTGGTGGCCCTTGAATTTAGCTATTCCATCCTGGAAGTTGTCATTTGATGATTTCTTTCTGGAGGTAATTCATGAATTCTTTCAATTTCAATTTTATTTTCTTGTTTGAGGATCTCTGGGAAGTTATCTTTGATAATTTCATGTAATATGATATAAAAGTTTTTTTTTTCTTGATCATGTCTCTCAGGTAGTGCAATAATTCTCAAATTGTCCCTCCTATATCTATTTTCTATTTAAGTTGTTTTTACAATAATATATTTCATGTTTTCCTTTGGTTTTATTCCTTTGATTCTGCTTTATTGTTTCTTGGTGTCTCAAGAAATCATTAGTTCTCAATGATCAATCATGATTTTCCTCTGTCAAATTTTGTTTTCCTTTTTTCAATGGGCCCATTTCTTCTTTTATTACTCTGATTTCACCATGCACCACTATCATTTCTCTCACAAACTCTGCCTTTCTTAATTGGTTTTTGAAAACTTAAGCTCTTCTAGAATCTGTTTATAACCCATATTTTTCTTTTGGACTTCGCATATGTTTGCTTTGCTTTCACTGTCCCTTTCTGTGTCCATACAATTCTCTTTGTCTCCATTAAATCCTTTAGAGTTAGGTGCTTTTTTTGTTGTTTGCTCATTTTTTCTAGCTAATTATAGGTAGACTCTGTGTTCTGGGAAGTTGAGGCACTCTCTTAAACTTCAATCCTTCCTATTTTCATCTTATTTCCTGTGTTTTTACCAGTTTTAATTCTTGGAGGATGATGTGATGGTCTAAGGGCTAAGAGCTCTGAGAGCCCTCTCCCCATGTTTATTCAATTGACTCAAGATCTTGATGACTTAAAGACTTGCCTTAGGCTTGGTTGTAAGCTTTTGGTCTCACTTTTATATTGATCAGGTCAAGAACTACTTAAATTGTAGCCTTGGGCTTAAGTGTAAGTCTTTGGTCTTACTGTGCACTTGTTCTAATTGGACATACTCTTAATTGTCCTGTCCTGGAGCTCTGCCCTGAGCTTTAGGCAATAACATCCATGCCTCCTGCCTAGTACTATCAGCCACCTTAAACTGTGAACCATTTCCTCATCTCAAGTCCAGACTTGGATTCTTGGATTCACTATAGGCCCACATGAAACAGCCCACTTCAGCCCATACTGACCTGGGCTGGGACTCCAGATTTCTCCACATGTGTGAAATTTTTAGGGCCATACTTTGGCTTGGACCACTATTGCCCAGGCAGGATCTCAGTGTCTGAGTGTTGTCTTGGGAACCTGTGATAACACATGTAGGATGGGGGTGTGTGGCTTGCAATTGGCTTACTCTTCAGTTTTTGTTAGTCTCTTACAAGCTCTGTTCTCTTCTTACCCCAGTGCTTAAGATGTTCTCTGCCTACCTTTTGAGTTTTATTTTTCTTGAAAGTTGTTTCACTCTATCTCCTTGTTGGTTCTTTCACTCCTGTATTCATTTTGTGTTGATATTTTAATATTAATTTGAGAGGATTCTTATGGTGACATGGAGCTACTCTGGCTTACTCCAGCATCTTGGATCCACCCCTAAAAATATTATTTTGAAAAATAAAATAGGTAATTTCCTTTGTAACACTGAAATTCATTTTTCTTATTTGAGGAGGTGTCACGGTCATATGGAAATGTGACTTCCTAGGGTAGTGTATTTGAAGATGTGCTTTTTGATTCCTATTTCCTATATTTTATATTGCAGAAGTAAGAACATAATATAAGTAATGGTTAATTCATATTTGTCTTTAAATAAGTAATTATGAGACTGACTACATTCTGAATATTTGTGCTGTTAGAATTTCTTTACTTGTGCTTCTCTCTGTCTCATCTTTCCTTCCCTATATATTGTCCTCTTAGCCACAATTTGAGGTTCATCTACTATGTCTATGCTGACCCTCAAATATTTATTTCTAATCCATACCTCTTTTGACTTCTACTCCTAATTCTCTAATCTTGTACTTCTAATTTGTAAGTGACCAGTATATAAAACCCATGTCTAAAACATTGTTCATTTCATTCCTTTTATTAAAAAATCAGAATAAAGGTTTAGGGAAGAAAAAAAAATGTGTGAAACATTTTGTCATTGTTATTCACTACATATTTTAGATATATTTTAAAATAACTCTCTATTCTTTAGAAAATGTCTATTTCAATAGCTTTACCAAAAAAAATTAAAAACTGAAATTTTCATCTTTGAGCCATTTTTTATTTCAAATATTTTTTCTTTCTTCCTTTGGCAACACTAAAACAAAGATTCTATTATTTAGAAAATTATAAAAAATTACTAAAATATATCCTTACCTCTTCTTCTTTCATTGTCTAATATGTTTTTCACTTTAATAGCTCAAAAATCTGCCATAGTTCCTTTTTGCCTATCAGGTCCATTACAGACTCAATTATCAGCTATTCAATATAAAAATCAGGACGGTGAAAATTTATTATTTCTAGTCTTACTTCACATTGTTTATTGCCATGTATTTATTCCATGATTTAGAGCTTTAGCCAGATAGCATTACTCTTTGCCCTTAAAATAACTTGGTGCTTCTTGTTATACATATACTTTGTTTGCAAGTTTGCCTCTTCACTACCACATAATTCAAAAGTCTTTATATAATCCCTATTTTTGGCAATGATCTCATCACCAAAAGATACAAAAGAACATTTTATTTTGTAACTTTCTAACACTCAAAATATATCATATATTGGATCTTTTGGTTTGTATTCTATCCCCCTAAGAATTCATGAACTACTTAAGATCAATTTCTCCATATTATCTAAACATTGCTTATTGTTTGAATGCTTTTTCCTCATTTTACCTCATTGTTTCAATGTGTTGTATTGATGGTAGGAATGTAGTTAATATTGTTGCTGGTATGATAATTCACATCTAATAATTTCTTTCAGCTACTTGGGGGAGGGGCTAGAGAGATGAAGAAGGAGGAATGTAGGGAGAAAAGGGCAAGGGAAGAGGGAGAAGAAGAGAGGAGGAGGGAGGATGAGGAAAAGGAAGGAAAATAAGGAAAGAAAGAAGAAAAAAAGAAATTCAGTTTGTTGATTAAAGTATAACTACTTTTAAAGTATAAATTTTATTTTAGCTTTGACCAGGACACAGCTAAATGATATATCTTTAGTTATTGGAAATGCAGATGGGCAGTTATAATTTAATTAAGGTGCCCTTAACATTGGCAGCCTTAATAAGGGCACCACAAATTAATGCAGTATTCAACTGGAGGGCTAAATTGAATTGTTCTTAGTTATTAGAATTTGAACTAACAGGGGTATATGTTCTCTTCCTCCACTTTGTGATCTTAACCAGGTCAAATACTAAATTTTAGCAGAGCATGGAACATTTTTGCAAGGGGTTCATTTAAATGTGTACACTTTGGAAGAAAAATGAACTTTTTTTTAGTAATTGGCCCTCCTTTTTCTTTACTGAGAGAAATATTCTCATCAAGTGTGAAATGACCAGGATAGACATTTTTAAAAGTTGGATTAAATAGAAGTTTCTAATAGATTCAAATTTAATGTAAGTTAAAAAATTAAACTATGGAATTTCCCCCTATATCATAAAATAAAATGGATATTACTTTAGTTATTAGGCTTTCCAATCATATAATTGCTATTCTAAGAAGAATTTAATAGGTAATATTCATATTTTATTCATTGAGAATTACAGTCTATTGTCATATCCAGTCAAAAGATACATTAGATAAATCAACCAACAGATAAAGTTGTCAATATGTATATATTTAGTTAATAGGTGATCAAGGAGTTCAAAAGTGAACATAGTAGAAAAATTATCTCATAATTTTATATTACTACTGCAGTGAATGGATGTTTGTCATTTTTCTACTTTTTACAGCATACTATTATTCAGTGTTGGGGTGGGGTTGTTACAAAAAATGTAGCTTTCCTAAAGGAACTCTACTCAAAAAATAATAACACTGCACAAGAAGGCAGTTAGAACAGGGAAGACATCATGAAAGAGGGTACAAATTTTAAAGGTTCCTTTTAATATGTAACTTGTGTGGAAATGAAACAAGAACAAGTTCTGGACTTTCTGCCACTGTGTTGGAGTAAGCAACATTGGGAATATCCATAGAGAAGAAATTGTCAAGACTGACAGTTGTTGGAGGAAGGGGAACTGCGAGTGGCAGTTGGGTTTTGTGATTAGCACTTCCTTCATTCTGGGCTTACTTCCTTCTTGGTGTTGGAGGTGGGAGGAGCATTGGCTTCCCAGGCTGGATTAGGAGTGCCTCTACTCAGTTCAGCCCGAAGATACAGGCCCAACCAGCTCTGAAAGTTAGAACTGTTCTTGTTGCTTTCTGGCTACTGCTAAGATTCTGAAATTGACAAAACTAGCACAGATATAGCATAGATGGGAGTGGGAGAAACCCTCCACCAGTCAGTGAGACCTGGCCTCAGTTCCAAAGCTGAGAAAGACTCCAACCTTATTTAGGGACCTCCCTCTTCCCTTTCCCCCTGATATCTCTCCAATCCAAACTGGTTATTAAAATTTCTCTTATTAGAATATCACAGTCAGATAAGTGGACTATCTTTTCTGGGCATAGAGTGAGCTGAACATCAGCTCAGTCATTCAACAACAAATAGTCCTTATCAGACCCCTGCAGATGCCTCTTGGCAGGGGGCATCTCTCACCTTTGCCTCACCAGCAGTAATATTTACTCTCTCCCTTAAACTCCTAAATTCCCTGCTACAAACCTTCCTCATCCCCTGGTTTTCCAATCCCCCCATCTTTCCCTATAAATATTACACTTGTAAGACAGATATGAAAAGTTGTGTTGTATCTGGTAGGAGAGAGTTTGACTAACAGGGTGAGATTCAATATTGCTAATTACTGTAGTACCATGAAAAGATGAAAAAATAAAAAACACATAGAAGAAAAAGCAAATAGGCCAACTGGAATGGATTAGAGTGTCCTCATTGTATATAACTATTCTGAGTTAAGGCCATAAACGTAGAGGTATGTTAAATTGTAGATGTATGTGAATATCAGGCTATATATGTTAAAATAGCAATATTATTGACTCCTTTTAAGTTTTTTTTTTAAACAAAACTGGAAAGGCTGGATCAATGCTCTTCAATAGCAAAATCAGAACCATGGTTTAATAAAAATATTAAGGTTTATTTTTATAATATTAATTTTTATCTCTTTCAGTAAATAATATCTTTTCTTTCTTTTCAAATCTAATACTTGGTAAAATATCTATTTATTCTTCTACATAGTGACATAGTTTGAAAATGTATACATAATATGTTGAAAGGACATTCCTTTGTTAAGGGTTTTGTTTTGTTTTGTTTTTCCATGACTGTTGAGGCAAAACTCAGGACAAAGAGAATTAAAATGCTTTTATTTAAATGTACATCAGGATAGGAACATAGTGAGAGACTAATAACTTGATATGAATCTGGGTTTCAAGAAGGAATGATCTTGTGGTATATGAATAACATGGTATACTATTGTGCCATGGAAATATTGAACTAGACACTTTCAAAAAGCCTTGGAAATACTTATATGAACTATTTCAAGATGAAATAAGTAGAACCAGGACACTGTACACAGTAACAGCAGTATTGTAGGATGATCAAATGTGAATGACTTTACTTAAAAAAAAAAAGATATTTAAAAAGGCCAATAGTGTAAGACGCTGTACTGAATCCTTATTTTTGTCAGATTGGAACACAGAGAACAAAGGAAGCAGGCCTACTAAGATTTGAGTGTATAATAATGTCTATAGTGAATAGAGCCGGACATTCTAAAGAGGAAACTTCATATTCTCTAAACAAAAGGTTCCAAAACTGCATCCTCAAACTTAGCAAGCAGTCCTAAGACCAAATAAAATAATAATTGGTGAATGTTTTAAAGTTTAAAAATAAAATAGAACAAAGATTTTATTTTGTGGTTTTCCAAGTCAACCTGTCAGTAGGTAGCAATTTATATTCAGTTTGACATCATTATTTTAAATAATGTTGCTATCGATTTAACAGAGAAGAAATAATTTAACATATAAAAAAAAATTAGACAAGTCAGAGACTGTACTTGAAGGGAGCTGAGGCAGTCATTTCATAATTTGATATCACCTAGAAACAATTCTCAAGTCTCTCCTGGATGGGATTAAGTGCCTCTCAAAAATGTTTGCAATGAAGAATACTTATTCTGAAAGATTCTAATGGAATATGGTAAAAATTAGAATGTATTTAGATAGTTTTCGGTATTGTTAAATTCTAGTCTATGAACTGGAACTTACAGAGATATTGTTCCTTTCACCACTGTTCATGAAGGAAAATAGGATCTTTCAAAGAAAAATATGAATTTGGCTACTGACTATCTAGTTAGTAAATTCTATTTGAAATGAAATTTTAAAAAATAGATAACTATTTTAAATCTGGAAATGATGGGTTCATATTCAAGTATGATTCTGAGAAGGAAAAAAATGAGTTCTTTCTCATAAATGTTGAGCTTTACATGCCCATAGGAGATCCATTATTGTGATGCTATACTGTTACTAGTTAGATGAGAGACTGAAGATCAGATTAATTGGAAATATATAAAATAGAACTGGGGAAATATAGAAATAATAATTCAATTCATTGGAATTATTGAAATCACCAAGTCAAATTGTATAAAAGGAAAAGAAATTAGTGTATGGAATAAAGCCTTGGGAAACACTCAGAAGTCAGTAGCATGTTCTGGTTGAATATCCATAAAAGGAGCTAAGTAGTAGGTGTCAGAAAGATAGAACTAGAATCAATAAAGAGCAGTGTCATGAACACCTTGAGAGTAAATATTAACCAGGTTATGAGTGTTATCAACAGTGACAAAAGCTGTATAGCAGTCAATAAGGATAAAGATTCACAAAAATCTATTAAATTTGGTGTCCAAGTTTCATAATTAACTTTTAAGAGAACAGTTTCATTTGAGTGATTGGATCTGAAGGCAAACTACACTGAATTTAAGGGTGCGAGAGGAAGAGAAATGAATGCAGAGATCAAGGACCTTAATCATGAAAAGGGGGAAATAATATTGGATGTTAGCTAATGGTGGTGTCTTGAATCAAAGGAGGAATTTTATTAAAGGATACAGAGTAATTATGACTCCATCAACATTAAGTTATGCCATATTTTTTTTTCTTGAAACACTTGAGCAGATGAGGGAATGGTAAAGATCAAATATTAAAGACATTCTACAAAACATCTATCAATCTTTCATCCTATCCTTATGCATATTGTGGAATTATATAGATTAGTTTACTTTATTCAAGATCCTCTGGCCTTAATTTGCTAGCTTTGAGGTTCTTCCCTTTTCAAAGCAATATTCTGAGTCATTGATTTTTTTTAGCCTCAAGCTTTCAATCAGGGTTTATTTAGAGGGAGGATGGAATTCCTAAAATCACTGTTTCACAGAGGATTTTGATATTTTATCATATAGCAGCTATACTTGGGAATATTATCAACACTTCCTAAAACATGTACAAGTTCCTGTTTTCTACATTCTGTTGGACACTGACATTTCCTCCTCCCTTTGTTGTAGGAGATCCTGTGTATAAACAATAAACATAATGATTTTCAATTTTAAAGCTTTGGAGTAGAAAGAAAATGAGCTGACATGTAAGTCTATCTTGAAGCAAGAGATAAATGGTAAATTATGGTATATGTAAAAGTAAGGAGAGGAGGAGAATTAGGAGAAAAATGCTTAATTATCTGATTCTTCTTTCTCTTGGTCTTCCAATTGTAAATCTTCCAGTAGGAAGTGATTCTGTCTGTTAAGGCTATATAATCTGTGACTTGATATTACTCTGCTTTTGCTATACACTGGGATACAAAGACAAATGCAAAACAGTACTTGTCCTCAAGGAACATAAAATTTTATATGAGGAGAGAGAAATACTATGTCAGTATTTGGAAAATATGTCCAAATATATTTTTCAAAGACCTCATTTTCTATGACAGTATGTTCCAAGATATTTCTAGGAAGTTGAAAATTGCAGATAATAGTGCACCCTGTTATTTGATAAGTATTTCTTATATGAACATTCATAGATGCTTTATAACTTTTCTTAACTTTGTCAGAGCTATTAGCATCACTATTTGTACTTTGGAACCATTATCAATCAATGACTAGTGTTAATGAAACAAAGAGAAGCTTTGCTCTAGTGCTGACTTGACTTATAAATAAAAGAAAACTCTGGAAAAAGACTGATGGGGGAACTAATGTTTGATCAAACAGTGTAATGACTCACACTAATGCTTTTCAGAGCAAGAATGTGTATGATTGGATGAACTGCTGTGAGATTTTCTGATGCTTGGAGAAATGGTTTATATATAGCACATAATATATTTTTAATATTATACATATGTATGCTTATATTTTTAATTGTCATTCAGAAATATCTGAATTTAAGTGGGGTAAACTGACATAAAATGAGGTCCTACAACACAGATAAGAGAGAGTAACATTAATAATTGGAGGAGATCAGTAAATACATCAGTAATATATGCAATTTGTATTGTGTTGTTAAAAAAATAGGGAAAAGTAGGGATTCCAATAAGGGACAAGAAAAGAGTGCTTTCCAAAAATGAGGGAAAGTCAATTCAAAGACATACACGGGAACCTGAATGCCATGTATGAGGAAGGGTAATAATCTCTCACCTGTAGATTATAAGGGGTGGGATAGAGGAAAAGAAAATTAGTCTCATGAGAATAAGTATATCAAAGTGAATAGAAAATCCAGTCCTAATTCAAGAGGACTTCAGTTAGCCTGCTTCTATTATATTGACTTTATGACTCTGGCCAACTTACTCAACCTTTTATTGCCCTTGCTATTTTTTGAGTGAGTTCTCTCACCAGAAGTTATGCTTTGCTCAGAAATAACATCAACAATAATAATTGAGCTGGAAAAGTTTGGAAGAAGTAGTAGAAATGCATTTCATGATGATGCCTATTTCAATATTTTTAAAGAATAAATTTATCAGATTTTGAGATTTTTTATATTGTCAGAATGAATGATTTTTAAATGTTTTGCCTTCCATCCATTAAATATCATTTTTAAAACTTTAACAGGAGGGAAAATAGCAGTAATACTAAATATCAGGTATTTACTTTGGAATGATAAGCTTAATCTAAGTTAATTGAAAATTAGGAATTCTCCTAATTAATTGTGGAAAATCTGATTTTTTTAAAGTTATAATTACAGTCTTTCCCAAACTTAGAAAAAGTCAAGTTAGCTTTGGATATGATGTCAACTATGTTGTTTGATAAAGCTTATACAAATATTCAGTTACTCTATGTCCAGACTGTCATTCAAATGTCATTATTTTTTTAATCACAGTATTTCAGGTAAAAGGTTCCCCATCTCAAGGCTCAAATTCAAGTTTGCATGGCATAATGGAAAGGACATTGCATTCAGAGATAAAAGAAATAAAGCTTAGCTATTATATTACCACTAGTTAGTTGCAAGATCTTTAGTATGTCACTTGACATTTTTGAAGTTACTTTATTTTTATTTTTCTTTAATTTTTAATTTTTTTCCTTGATTACATGATTTTTGTAGTCTCCCTCCCCTCTTCCCTACTCCCCCTCCCAGAGTAGACAAGCAACATCACTGGGTTATACATACATTATCACTCAAATCCTATTTCCATATTATTCATTTTTGTAAGAGTAATCTTTTAAAATCAAAACTCCAAATCATATTGAGGTTTACTTTCCTCAAAGGAAACTTAATGAGATTGATTTGGATAATCTGGAAGGTGTCTTTCAGTCCTAAAGTTGGATTATTTCACATAGAATATTATTAATAGTAATAGTAGTAGTCTCTCGGTAACAATGGATGACAATTGTCTTTGTGCGCTTTCATCTCTGATGTAGATGAGTGTGCACAAAAACATATCTGTGTGAAGGAGATTTAAGTGGAAAAGTCTATGCACAGAGGCAGTCCCACTCTCTTGGCGTTGGAAGCCTGGGTCCATTGGCACGAAAAATCATTACACCTGGAGACTTCCTCAGCTGCATTGGATGGCCCTGTTGTCTTTTGTGCTCCAACATGCCCTAAGCACTCCACAGTGTTTTGCTGCATCACCCTCTCAGCCATTGAACCTTCTTATTGGTTTCTTCCATCTGTTCAGCCAAACCAGTCTTCACATGCTGGGTGAGCAAAGCCTTAGTTCACCAAGGGTCTATGACCCGATGGCTACCCTCACAAGGTTTAGCTGGCCTGTCGAAGCCATTGCCCAGGGTGTGGCTGCTGCCTCATGCTAGCAGCTACTAGGAGCCACAAGTGAGAGCTGGGTGTCAGGTGAGGGTCAGAGGTTGGAGAGCTGCCCTAGGAGGGTACGACAAGCCCTCCATACCAGAGATACTACTCCTCCCTGAGCATCCCATACACCCCAGAATATTATTAGAAAACGGATAAATTGGCATTTTAATTTATTAAAGATTATCTATCAATCTAATTTAACGATAAGCACATAAATTTTGCATATATGTGTAAAATTATAGTCTTATTATGGTAGATATAAATAATTAGCTTACAGAAAAGAATATACCTTTTCATTTATTTCATATATATCTATATTTTTTTTCACAATGTGGTTATGCTTTGGGGAATGCTGTTAACAAGTATTTTTTATTTCCTTAAATTCCAAATCTGTGGAGCTATAAAATATATTACATATGATCACTGTTATATATGCATATATATCCATACCAATATTCATGTTAATTTTAAATACTTGATTAATTGTTTTATTAATAATATCCAAATATGTGAAGGAATTACATAAGAGCTTATTACTGTCAGGTAAATATACCCCCCCTAATACTTGATTGGATTTGAGTGATAGTGATAGGTTTAAGGTAATCAACATTGTGATTTTAAACTGATTACTATAAATTATATTATAATCTTAATACCATCATTAGAATTCATGTGATTTTTATAAAAATTTCTAACTAAAGCATAAAATCTGCTTCTAAAGGGATTTCTACCCCCTCCCTAAGTTTGTACTTCCCTTTATAATAAGATGCTGACCATCTGAGTCTCATGTTCCAATATGGCACAAACATTATGTATCCTTCCCTGTTTGAAAATAGTCATCCTAATTGCCCAGATCAGATGAGTCTGAGGTAATGGTCATTGTTATTTGCCTAAATAAGGGAATTGGCTTGTGGTTTGGCCTTTAGACTAATGGGGGCTTTCCAAAATGAACTAATCAATTAGCTTTGTAATTGGGTAACTGTTTCTAAATAAGGTCTATATAATTTTAGGCCTTGTGATATGTCATCAACCTTGTACAAAATCATTCATTGTTACTGCCCCAGTATAAAAACCAGGTCTTGGTCTCTGGGCATGGTCTCTTGCTGTGGTCTGACAATGTAATACATGCAAGAGAACACCTTTCTTGGAGGACTTGGCCGTCTTCCAATAAAATCTAACTTTCTACCCTGACTTGGAGAAATTTGTTTTTTTTACTTTATTTACCTAAATTGTCTATATTGAGTCAGTGGGTTTTCTATTTTACAACATTACAATAGAAAAATACAACACTATTTTTTTATCCTCTCACTTTTTCATCCCTTAAAATCGTTTTGACCTCATGATTCTAAAAATTTGCTCCCTAGAAAGATACCATTGAACTTTTAATTGGTAGAACAAATGGTCTTTTCTCAATATTCATTCTTAGTGACTTTTCTGTAGCCTTTGACACTGTTGAAAATCATAGTTTCCCTGGTATTATTTTTTTTCTGGTTCTCTTACTAGTTAAACAACTACTCCTTCAAAGTCTCCTTTCTAAATCCTCAGCTAAGTAATTCCTTTTAACCATAGATGTCCTATAAAGTTCTGACCTGGGCCATCTTCTCTTCTCCCTCTATACAATTTGACTTTGGGATCCATCAGCTCCTGTCTATTTAATTAAAATCTCTAAGCTGATGATTATCAAATTTACCTATTTCATTGCAACTTGTTGCCTTTAACTTTCACACATCCAAATATTTTTAGGACATCTCTAAGTGGACATCCAGTACATGTCATTATATAAAACGGAACTCTTTGTTTTCCTTCCTAAATCTTTTCTCTATTCTTAACTTTACCAATGCCATCAAAGGCAGCACAGTTGTCCTAGTCCCTCCAATTTTTATCTATGTATTATTGCATCCTTTCCACCATGTACTTTTTGTTGTTGTTCAGTCACTTGCTTGTGTCCAACTCTTTGTGACTGCAGAGATCATGGGTATCCATAAAGTTTTCTTGGAATATCTACTTTGGTGGTTAGCAGTTTCCTTCTCCAGTGGTTTCTTTTATCAATCAATCAGAGGTTAAGTGACAGACTGAGTCACACATCAAGAATATATCTGAAGCCCAATTTAAACTCAAATCTTCCTGACTCCATTTTGTCCTTTGAGTCAGTTAGCTGCCACCTGGGCAAAAAGAGGTTATGTAACTTGCCCAAGGTAACATAGCTCAGATGTGTCTGGGACTGACTTCAGGCCAAGTATACTCTAAACCACGGAGTCACACCTATCTTTCAAGCTTTGTCATTGTCAACTCCTCTCTATTAGCTGTCCTCTTCATATCTAACATGTTGCCAAGTCTTGACAAATTTAATTTTGCAGTATCTATCAGATCAAAGTGAACTGCTTCTCTTCTCTAATACAGCTACCACCCTGATGTAGTCTCTTATCACATCATGCCTGCTATTGTTTCTGCCTGTCTCAAATCTCTCCCTACTTCAATCCGTTATGATGATTGAATTTTTTCATGAAATATTTCATATATATGTTGTTTCCACCTGGCACAATGTAAGCCTTTTGAAGGTAGTGATTGATTTATGTTTGTATCCTCAGTGATACATAGCACTTAATAGGCATATAATAAAAGAATGCTGAAATAATTGAAATTGAATCTTGAGATAATCTAACACATAAACCATTATTTACTATATTTTGTTATTTGTATTCTTCTTTTTACACATCTCTATCTTAATTAATGGATACATATTAAAAAAAACTAATAAGCAATATGTCTAGTCCTCAGAAAAAATATAGGAATAAGCCAAAAGAATTATGTTTTAAAAATGAAAATACTTGCATAAAGGAAACAAGTCCTAATTAAAAAAATAGAATAATTTCTCACTTGACTCATCAAACTAAACCCAGCAAAACAGAAGATAATTTTATCAGTTTTTTTGGTTATTGTACAATTATTTTTAATGCATTCCAAGCCTTTAATATTGTTGTGAAAACACATCCTCATTTTTCTTCAAATTAAATATGGCCCACTTAACATTGCTATGCAGTCTATCATTAAATTGTAATTAAATTATAATTATATATTATAATTGAAAAAATCAAATGAGGTCATTTGCAATTTAATATTTTTTAATGTATGAAGCCATTTCTTCTTCTTACTGTTTATTTGTCCCTTAATTACTGAAAAAGTTTCTTCTTCAATTGAGGGAAAAGAAGAAAGGTGCATTGAATATAAATTTTTAGTCAGAACATATATGGAATTTGAGAAATTGTTTCCTAAGGATTGTTTCCTTATAAATGATTAATAATTCACAGTATTTGCATTTGTTGATCTTTCATATTTCAGAAATAGATATTTAAGTATGATAGTAGTAAGTAAACAGGATCATCATAGATTAAAATCATGTGAAGATCTATCAATTATTAATTCAAAGAAGTAATACAGGAGGAAATGATTTTGAATTTAAAGTTGATATAAACAATAAATGGAACCACTTATATGTGAAAAAACTAGGTAAAAAAATAAATAATCTATCTTAAAAAAATCATAGCTGAAAAACACTTTCTTTCTATATTCTTCAATGTTAGCTATATTAGACATTGCAACTACTGGTTCCATGTAAAGTGCTATGACAATAAATGATATCCCAGAAACAAATGGTAGCCTCATTACTACAACTCATGTTGGTTTTTCCACTCACTAAATCCAATACTAAATTACTTAGGTATTTTCATAAAAGAAATATTATTATATTTAAAGAATGATTCATATTATTTACTTCTTCAGATTATCCATTGCTATTTATTTTACTTATTTCTTTAAATATTATCCAATTACATATATAAAAATTAAAATCCATTAAAATTTTTGAATTCCAAATTCTCTTCCTCCCTTTCCTTGTATTATTGCATGCCATATGTAGGTATAGTATGTATACTAATGCAAAGTATATTGGCCATGTTGTGAAAGAAAACAGAAAAATATAAAATTAATTAAAACATCTTTAAATCTGCATTAATGTTCATTAGTTATCTTTCTGGAGGTCCATATAACCTTTTATCATGGGACTTTCAGAATTGACTGGAATCATTGTCTTCTATAGATTGGTAATTTTTTTTTCTCTGTTGATCATCTTTACAATATGGCTTTTGCTCTGTGTAATGATCTCCTGGTTCTGTTCACTTCACTCTTCATGAGTTCATGTAAGATTTCCCAGGTTGTTCTGAAACCATCCTACTCAACATTTTCCCATAACACAATCATGTTCCATCACAAGCATATACCACAAATTGTTCAGCTATTCTCAATTTAATGAGTATACCCTCATTTTCTAGTTCTTTGTCACCACAAATGAGTTATTATAAATATGGTATAAATATAGTATAAATAAAAGGTTATTTTCCTTTTTCCTTGATTTTTTTGGATACAGATCTAACACCAGTACTACTGAGACAACAGGGGCACAGAGTTTTACAGAGTTTTGGGTGTAGTTCTGAATTATTCTCCATAATGGTCAGAATAGTTCACAACTCCACCATTTGTGAATTGCTGACCTGACTTTTCCTCATGCCTTTCAACATATGTCATTTTCCTTTACTGTCATGTTAGAATATGATAGGTGTGAAGTGATATTTGGAGTTCTTTTAATTTGTACTTCTCTTATCAGTAGTGATTTACACCATTTTGTATATAACTTTTGATGACTGATTTATTCTTCTGAAAACTGACCATATACCTTTAACACTTATCAACTGGAAAATAATATTTTATAAATTTGTTGAAGTCAACTATATATTTAAAAATGATACTGTTATCATAGAAAATTGGTATAATTTTCACCAATTTCCTGTTTCTTCTGATTTTGTTTGCATTAATTTTGGTTGTGAAAAAGGATCTTTTTTTTAATTTCTTATAAAAAAACATTTACTTTATGTAATCATCTCTATCACTTTGTTTGGTGTTAAACTTTTCCATTATTCTTAGATATGAAGAGTAAAGTTTTTCATCCTTCCCTCATTTACTTTTTTTATTACTCTTTAGTTTTAAGTTATCATCCATTTTGACCTTATCTGTACAGATACTGTGAAATGGTGTCATATTCTACCAAACTGTTTTCCAGTTTTAATAGTAATATTCTTTTTTAAATATTTAGTAATTACCCTAAAAGCTGAGATCTTTGGGTTTATCAAATCCTAGGTTACAATGGTCACCTAACTACCATATATTGCGAATCTATTTCAATATCTCTATATATAATCTATATCCACCACTAATTTTTAGACTGTATCAGATTGTTTTGATGATTTTCTCCCTATAATAAAGTTTAAAATCTGGATGTGCTAAACCATATTCCTTATTTTTTTTCATTTATTCCATTAATATTCTTAAACCTTTATTCTTCTATATGATTTTATTTTTACTATTTTAATAACTCTATAAAATAAGTTTTATGGATTTTGATTTATTTGGCACCAAAGAAATAAATTAATTTAGTTAGAATTATTGTTTTCATTTTATTTGTTTATCCTACTCCTGAGAGATTAATATTTCTCCAATTGTAGATCTATATTTGTGTAAAAATTATTTATACTTGTGTTCATAAAATTATTGGGTTTGTAAGCAATGAAGTTGGTAAACAGCATCTGGTATTATGAACAGTGCTTAGAGACTTAGGATTTAAAAAGATCAATTTGACATCTGAGTTTAAAATACTCTGGGTGGAGATAAAACTAAAAAATAAATATAGGGTCATGCTAATAAAAAGAAGTAATAAAAAACGAAAATGCAAAGGTGGCAAGCCTAAATTATTGAATCCTTTGAATTAGCTATCACCAATTTCTCAAATTAAGCATATAAGATGTAGTTAATGAGCACACTAAACCATGAATGAAACCTAGCTTAATATGATGGGGGAAGGGATAGAAATATCCATAAGAAAATGACACAATTAACCTATATACTTAGTTAGATTACAAAAAGTAAGGTAAGGAAAATCACTAAAAGTCATTCATTCAATTGATATAACTTCAGTTCTAGGTATGAGATGTGAATTGCTATAGTTTTAGTGTGGGAAGTGAAATATGATGGCATGATTTTATTTTATAGAATATTTTAAATTTGAAATCTAAAGCTTATAACAAACATGTTTTTAAAGTTATGGAGTACTTTTAACAATTTTGAAATTTGAAACAATTACAAACTTAAAGTTAGTGTAATTTAAGTCAAGCTTTTGATCCTCTACATTGGACTGGGCTATTAACAATAGATATTTCAACTAATTCACTAACCATTAATAACCAAAGAAAAGCCATTGGGGAGTTTAATAAATAATAAAAATTCCAATTCATTTCTTTGTCCTTACCAAATGTTAAAAAAATTCATTCATTGTTTATTAGACTATTTTTTCCTCTCTCATCTTGAACTTATGCTAGTTATGTGATAAATGATTGTTAAAAAGAGGACCACAGACAGTTTTAAGATGATAATTATATGGAAGATAAGAGAATAAATATGTAGCTAATATATAATTCATCTACATGACCTCTTATACTGTTCTAACATGTGGAATAATCCTTAAATTCAGGGGTATATTAGTGTTTGATTTGTTCATGTATGATGCTTTCTGTCTTGGATATTAACAAAAGTACCCCCTTATTTATAGGTTCTTTGATCTTATATTGTAGAAGTGTGGTATATTTAAGATGGCTTTTCCTGACTTGAAATGCTCTAGTCTTTTCAGAATTTATAATTATGGTTTTGGTTGGACCTGAGATCTGTTTTCTCTGTTGCTGGAGGAAGAGGAGGAGGGGCATTGAAAAGAAGGTGTTGCCACCAGGTCCTGTGAAGATCTCCTGGCAGCTTCCTTGGACTTGATTTCAAAGGAGCTTTGTCAGCTTCAGAATTTTGCTTGTGCTCTCTTTAAAAAAAACTGATGACCACCCTGAAAAGTATGGAGAAAAGAAAACTTACCATGATTACAACCTCACTGTACATCATTATTGTTTGTTGATGTCAACTGGAATTTGGCAGAGGGGTGAAGAAAAAGTTGGTGTTTATGGCTTTCTAATAGAAGACATCAGGAAGGAAGTAACCAGAGTTTCTAAGCTGAAATGTTATATTTGCAAGAAAAATGGTAATTCAATTGGATGTGTATCCAGCAAATGCAAACGAAGCTATCATTTCCCTTGTGGCATTCAAAAAGAGTATTTTCCAATTTACTGAGAACTTTGAGTCATTCTATTGGGATCATCAGCCTGTTCAAAATACACCATCTGGTCATTGTACAGTTTCCTCACAATGCACTATTTGCTTGGAATATCTTGAACATTTTCGAACATACAGCATTTTGGGAAGCCCTAATTTTAAAAATGCTTGTTTTCACAGAGATCATTTACAGGTTCAGGCACTCAATAATGGGAAATTTTTTTCAATGATAAATTTCAGAATGAAATATTAAAAATAGGTATTCATATTCCTGAAAAGTGAGTCACATTTGTTTGTTGCTGAATAAACAGAATTTTAATATGGGGGTTAATTACAAAATATATATATATATATATGAAATGTCAGAGTTTCTGACCCAATCAATTGTCAGATGGTAGCTATTAAAATTATTTAGAGAGTATGGGCTGATAGCTGTGGTAGCTTATGGTCATGCTATTTTCATTTTAGTTATTTCTTCTCCAACAGAATAGTACACAACTTCATCATTGAAGAATTGCTGGGATACCTAATTGATAATATTTCAATGTTAGCTAACAGTGAAGGTCTCAAAGACCATCTTAGACTAATATTTTAATGTTCTCATTAATGTACCTAAGATTCATGCTTTATCAAATTTTCAAATACTTTTGACTCAGAATAATATTGGTAAATCCATTATAATCAGTGCATCTAGGAATATTAATACAAATGAGTGTTCATTAGAAAGCATTAGAAAGCAGGAAGAAAAGGAACTAGAATTCTGTGAATTAGAATTTAAAACATTATCTTACTATTACAGAAATAAATGTTTTGAGAGTTTGACTTTCACTTTATAATTATTATAGAGAGCAGGAGTTTGACTTTCACTTTATAATTATTATAGAACACTTTCTATAGATGGCACAATGGATATTATACCTTGTGGTTAACTGTGGGACTATTATGGAAGCTTTTCTTCAACTTTTGTTATAAATGTTTTTGCAATTTCCAATAAATAAAAATCTTTTAATTTGTTCCAAAAAATAATTTCTAATTATATGTGGTATTTTCAGAAAAGATGTTCAGAAAAACCGTTCTCATTTTTTTTAATATAGCAATGTTATAGGTCAGTGTGTTATTAGGAATATTATTGAATAGTTTACCTATAACTGTGATTTCATAATTATAAATGTGTGAATATTTTTCCAGATATAACACTTTAAAAGTTTCTACCTAAATGATTTCATTTTTGCTAAATTTAGTAGGTGACAAAAATATAGATAAATAGTTCATTTAGGAAAGAAATCTTTTGAAAAGATTTGTTAAGTTTTTAAGTCATTTTCTTTCCTTCTAAATAAGAGCACAAGGTAACTTTTATCATATAGTAGTGTGCATCGACTTTTCCACTTAAATCTCCTTCACGCACAAGTGCCTTTGTGCACACTCATCTTTCATAGATGAAAACGCACAAAGACAATCATCATCCTTGGTTACCGAGAGACTACTACTACTGTAGTATTCTATAAATAGATATATATTTTTAATTTTGATACTATTACTAAAGATATCCACTTACTTGGGGTTTGTCATAGAAGAGTGATACCAAATCTTTCAGAGACAGAGTGACAGCTCCGCCGCCACCCGCTTGACCAGAAAGAGTAGTATGTCTGCCTCACCTAAAGACTGAATGCCTAGGCATGACCACTCCCCACTAACCCCCTGGCCCCCCCTTAACCTAAACAGTGTTAAGAGGAAAGACTGCAATTGGGCTGCTAGGTAGAGGGGCAGGTAATGAGGAGCATATATGGAGAGGGGAGGAGAGTGGCCTGAGCACTCTGCTCCCCTCCATCTCTGCCTCCCTCCAGCTAGGTGCCAAGCTGTGAGCTATGTTCCCCTCAAACATAGCTCCTCTCCAACTCAACTACAGGAATCACCTTTACCACAGACCCAACAGGTACCACAACCTCGCAGAGCATGTGAGCCCCGCCCAGCACCTTATCCCAGACAGGGGAGGAAAGAAGAGCATTTATTGGGCTGCTAGGCAGTGGGTGGAGGAAGTGAGGAATGTCCTCAGGCTCATGGAGAGGGGAAGGGGAACAGCTTCACCCTGAGTCCCTCTGACTTTTTAGTAAGGAACACTTTAATTTTACTTATATCCATAATTAGGCCATCAGAGGTTACATGATTTACCCAAGATCACATAGAAACTTAGTTAACATCTCCTGGCAGTTCTTGGTCTACTCCAGTCCAGTGTTTTTCATGGTGCCAAAATATTTACTTTTAGAAAATACTTTCAGTAATAGTCAATATATATCAAATCCCCAAATATGTGAAAAGTAATTAATATCTAAAATAAGGTAAAATGATATAAAGCTTTGACAATTTCTATAGATTGTACTATAAATAATGTTTCAATATAAATCATATAAGGAATTAAACTGCTCTTCATTAAATATTTATTAATATTAATTATGAAGATTTTAAGAGCTGATAGAACTTTACTAATTATTCTATAGCATTCATTTTTTACTGATAAGGAAATAAAAGCTAGAGAAAAAACAACATAATCATATATACATAACATTTAGGAGATTATTCCTATTACATGCTGTCTAACACTTGGTTTGATTATTCCCTTCCACACAGACCTGAAATTGGATAATCCAGTTCCACTAATTTCTACCAACATGATTACATATTTGTTCCATGTTAAAGGCATCTGTACACTCCTTGGGAGAGAAAAATCTTCAAAGAATCTATTTTCTATTGTTAATTCTAATCTTTGAAAAAATTAAATCTGAGGGTTTTTTTTTTTGGTTGTTTGTTTTATGATATGGACTCACACTCTACCTGGATATATCTTTGCTAATACATTATAATTCTCTTCTCTTTATTGAAATTAAATTAATCTAATATTTCTTATATGTGAGAGTCCTTCAAAAATTTTAACTTTCTGAATGTTCCAGGCCAACTTAATATCTTTCATTGCCTTAATTGAAAAATTTTTGGCAATTTTCTAGAATTTAAGATTGATTATGGAAATAAAATCTATTTCATTAAATGAGGAAGGAAGAAACACAGATTAATTAAATGCCTTTTGTGGACTGAGTTCTATGCTAAGAACTTTGCATTTATTGCTTCATTTAATTCTCACAATCCTGGGAGGCATGTGCTTATCATTTTCCTAATTTTATACTTATGGAAACTGATAGAGATAGACATTTGTAACGTGTCAGAAGTCATACGGAGAGTAAACTTATGATATTGGTTTTGAACTCAGGTAATTCTTATTCCAGCTCCTGGATTCTATCACTTGGACTAATTAATTTCTATCTTCACCCACCTCCAATATAATTATCAAGGATAGAGTCTAGTTCTGCGGTTTTAATTGATGAATGACTCCAGAGTGAGAAAATTCAATCTATCAATGCATCTCAGCATTTTCTTTGCAATTTATAGTCTTAGCTTCTTATAGCTCTGGCATGTTAGAATACTTGCTGAAGAAAATACAGCCAGTGGGAGTCAAAGTGAAGGTTAGAACTCAAGTCTTCCCGGCTTTTCTATAATTCCTTTATGTAGTATACCATGTTTTCCATTTTAATAATATGATTAGGAAATATATCAGTCACATTTATGAAAATATTACATACTTTAAAATAACATATAATTAAAATTCATGAAAATAATTGTATCAAATATAGAAATACATCTCTTATATTCAATTATACATATCATGTTTGTATCATTCTATTTTGCTCTTATTACATGTATTACTCTCAGTACCATTAAATTTTAAATGTAGAAGTGGCTTATTGAGCTTTTTTATTATTTCATTTTGTATTTTTATTATTACTTTGAATTTAATTAATTAATTGATTTGGGGTATTTTTTCATGGTTACATGATGCATGTTCTTTCTCTCCTTCCTCTCTCCCCTTTCCCATAAACAATGAGAAATTCCACTGACTCTACATGTATCATTGATCAAGATCTATTTCCATCTTATTAATAGTTGTTATAGGATGATCATTTAGAATTTACATCTCCAATCATATTCCCATCAAACCATATGATCAAACAAATGTTTTTCTTCTGTGTTTCAGCTCCCACAGTTCTTTCTCTGGATGTGAATAGCTTTCTTTCTCATAAGTCTCTCAGAATTGTCCTGGATCATTGCATTGTTGCTAATAGAGAAGTCCATTACATTGGATTGTGGCACAGTGTGTCAGTCTCTGTGTACAAAATTCTCCTAGTTCTGCTCCTTTTGCTTTGCATTAATTCCTGGAGGTCATTCCAGTTCACATCTTCTGGATCTTTTAATCTGATTTCCTTATAGTAGAAATGAGAATAATTAATAGATAATAGAGATAAGGAAATTTACTATGATTTTAAGGATTATTTTTAACTTTACATTGTATAAGAATAGAATTCAGAGATACAATTATTTTAACCATAGGGATATGACATTGTAATATTGAAAATATATTTATCCTATAAATATTGGACCAATGAATTAATTATTATTAGTTTGGATGGTCAGGTGTCCTAAAGTGTACTGCTGAAGGCATGTGAATTTATTTCAGGAAGAAATAAAAGTGAATTCAATTTGTGTTCCACAGGTTTTAATTTTTTTGTGTCTTGAAAAGAAGGAACAAAACTAATCTTTTCCTTGCCAAAGAAACCCAGTAAGCCAACCATACTATTATCAGTGTATAACAATATTTACTCTATTATCTGTGATCTTAGAGAGACTTAGAGAATAAAATATTAATAAACTGTCATTGATTGTCCCAAAAGGAAATATATTCACAAATTATCCTAATTCCATGGGAGGAAAATAATAGTCTTTAAAATATAAAATCTAGGAATGGCACAGAATGGAATTCTATTATTAAAGGGGAGAAAAATTAACCTTTATGTTGTAAAAGACATTGTTAAATATAACTTCCACTGGAATTAAGAAAATTGTCCTTTAAAACAAATAAGGATGAGCACACTCTAGTGTGTATTACTAGTGAGTATTGCTTGTCTCAGAGTAACTTGTCATGAGATTACTTCTCCCAGCATCCTCTGACCTCAGCGTGAATGTCACTGTGGGTGTCCCTAGTGAATGGGAAAGAACCAGCAGTATATTGCTATGGAAGGGCTGATGACATGGTGTTTGAAAGCCAGGTGGCAAAAAGGGTACTTGAACCTAGGTGGGAAGAATGCTCAGGGCTCTTATCTTATAGATGTGGACTGACTGGTTCTCTAAGTTGTCCAGGCTCTGGCTTACCTTGGTTTTGATCTATGATGAACTACTGCTGGGGGACAGAACATTAACCAGCCAAATGAAGAATCAGTTCTAGTGATGCTGATACCTCTCAATTTCCCACTCTCTTTCTCTCTCTTTTTATTAATAAATGCTTATAAATCTGGATCTGAGTCTCCAGACCACCTTTTAGTTGTTACACTAGAATATTATATGTTGAATCAATCATATTATAGTAGAGCTTTTTAGTGCCTCTCACACTACCACTAATATCATCATCATATATATATTACTTATTATGTTCTAGAAACTCTGTGAAGCACTGAGGATAGATTCTATTTTCACTCCCATTTCACATATGGGCAAATCAAGGCAAAGAGAGGTTAAAACTAATAAATCTGTGAGTACAGATTTGAACTCAGTTCTTCCTAACTAGACCTAATACTTATCCACTATGTTAACTAACTATCAGTTATTAAAATGAGAACAGAGAGCAGAAATAAATGTTATTCTCCTTTAGGATACTTTAGAAATTTTATCTTTTCCTTAATTGAAATCAATAACACTCAGTACTCTTTCCACATTTCAACCCTCAATTTGACAAGTCTTTGAACTTAATGTAGTTCTAGGAGAACTTAACTATGGAAAAATATAGTCCTCTCCTCACTATAAGACTCTAATTTACTTGTTTATTTTTTAATACATTTAAACAAAATAATGAACATTTCAATACTCAGAGAACAGCTGAAAAGATGTTTTGTGTATGAAATTGTAAAATAGTATATACCATCATAAGTGTATTCAATTTAACTTTGTAGTGACAAAATCACCTTGTCAGTCTCCCCAATGGAACTTTCCTAGACTGTCCTCTATGAAATAAGTTTCATTGATGATCTTTATTTTTCTTCATTTTTTTATCTTTTGTCCTTTTCAACTCCTATCCAAACCCCTAAACTTTCCTATGTAGCAAATGGACAAAAGGAATGAACACACACACACTCCACATCTGGAAGATGTAGTTCTCATTTTTTATAAATAGCATATTTCCTCTTTGATTGAGGCAGTGGCATAATAAATAGAGCACTGGCCCTAGAGTCAGAAAGACCTGAATTTTTCAAATCACATACATTTTAGGTATTTGTCCTTCATCAGTTCATTTAAAAAAATCAGTTATTGTTCTATTCAAATTTTGATTTGTGTTTTCACTGTGAATTTCATGGTTATTCTTAATGGCTAGAAATTTTAACTAAACCAATTCTTTTTTTTTAACTCTTACTTTTTTCCCCTCTGAATCATTACTATGTATTGGTTCTAAGGCAGGAGAACAGTAAGGGTTAGGCAATGGAGAGTAAATGACTTGCTCAGGGTAATATGCTGGAAAGTGTTTGAGGTCAGATTTGAACCCAGGACCTTCTTTCTCTAGGCTTAGATCTCAATCTACTGAGCCACCCAGCTGCTCCTGCTAATTCTAATTAATGTTTATTTTAGTACCTATATTTTGCAGAGGACACTTCTACATACTATGAGTTGAAAGGGAAAAACATAGCTTGTATTCATTTAGGACAATGAAACATGGACTATATTCATCAGCCTGCTGCTACAAAAATCTTCTTGCATGGCTTGAGAACCTTAAAGGGAAGCCATTAGTTGAAGTAATATGGGTGGGAGGGTTAAAGCTGAAGGGAGAAAGGACATGAATAGAGAAAACAGACACAAAGACACTGGATTCTTCAGCATCATATCCAGCCTGTCAGCTCCTTCCCAGATGATCAGAGAGAGAGAGTGTCAGACAGTAGAACTGATTTTTATTGAGGTTTCCAGGAATGGGGTATGTGGGATTGTCAATCAAACAGGTGGTATGATAGAAACAGCATCATATTGACAATCAAGAACAAGACAAAAGAAAAGATATCAACACAATGAAATGGCCAGTGCACAGGCCAGAAGTTCATTTGGAAGTTCTACTTCCTCTATAGCCCTGGCATCATCTCATTCAAATGCTGAGAGTGTGTCTTTGCCATTACAAAGAAGCTATAGAAGTTGCATGCCAGCCTTCCAGACTGAAGACTGGGGAGAGGTTTGAGTTCCACAAAATTTGAGCCCTAATTCAATTCAAGGATTCAGAAATCAGTCATGTGATTTTATTTGAACTCTATCCATAAATCTGGTACATGAACATTTTGCTCATTAAAGTCAGCTTTTGAATACATCTTTAATACTCTCATGATTTGTTTATATCTTGAACCCTACAAGGTACAATTAGTTAAATAAATATAGTATATCTATCATTGGCTGAAAAAAATCTAGAGAGGAAAGCAGTGATAACTGAAAACTTTAGGAAATGACAAACTATCTTTGAAGTAATCTAGGGATTCAAAAGCAGCAAACTGAAGAAAAACAACATGAAGAAAATCATGATTAAGATGATGGTTATAATGACAACAATAATATGACAATATTTATTAATCACATTACAGTTTGCAAAGTGTTTTACATATATTTTTATTCAATCTCTATGAGAACAGAATGGTGCTATTATTAACTCCATTTAACAGATGAAGAAATGGAGATTTGCCAGGGTTAAGTTACTTTCCCAGATTCAAATAGCTAGGTATTCAGCCACAAATTCAGGTCTGCCGGTTTCCAAGTCCTACAATCCATTAAAATACATGGTTGACTAGAGAGGATGTATCATGTGTAAAAATACAAAGAGGTAGACAATGGATTTGTGAAAAAAATATATTATTTAAATCGCAAAGTTTAAATTCCTTTTTGAGAAGAATTTTAGGTAAAGAAGATGCTACCTCTCTGAATCCAGAACTGAACTGTTGGAGAAGCCATCATGAAGAAGCCTCCAGACCACAAGCTGCACAAAAATGAACTTTGGGTGTGGTTGATTGAACATTTATTTGTATGTATACTTTCATGCCAAAGGGGACTGCCCCCTAACTGGCTTTTTGTCAATTCATTCAGCAATTATTGGTTTTATTCTTTTGTTTCTCTTATCCTCAAATTATTGTAATCTTTAAATTGATTATGTTTTCATGATCCTTTGGAAAAAAATTAATTTTTTTCAAACAATCAAAAGGGGAATGTAAAAAATAGACTCGAATACAGGACTACAATTCCCACAAGCCTTTGCTCCACTTCCCCAGAATGCCTTGTAATCTCACCTGGGCCGAGATTGAGAAGGTATTTAAGCTGATTCAAAGGCTTTTGAGGGGCTTGGACTTCCGTTTGGGGCAGATGTGGCTTTTTTTCATAATGTAGGTGAGGTTGTGTCTAGGCCACTCTATGGCCTGGACATGTGTTTCTTATCCTGTATTTTCTTTAATCCTTAATCTTCAATAAACCTCTAAAAATATAATACTCCTTGCAGAGAGAAACTAATTTCTACCTGCCTCAGTCTCCCCAGTCTCCCCTAAATTTTAATCTTTATAGATTCCTTCATATTGGGGACAAATTTTTAATGGAATGGATAGTACAGGTGGATGAAAGTACAGTTATATGAAATAAAATTGGGCAAATTTGATGAAAACTATGGGTATGGATTGAGACAAAGATATCAGATTTAGACTTTTGTACTTTACAATAAAAGCAACATTACAATTTTAATTTGTATAAAATTGTGAGTGACAAGGTAAGATCTGTGTTTTCAGAATATCATTGTGATGTTTTTATAGAAAATGCATTGGTGAGAGCAGAATCTGAGACAAGGGGATCAGTTGGTCAGCTATTGCTATAGGTCAAGTGAGAAATTATAAAAATCCAAATAGAGCAAAGTAAGAAGGAAATGATGAATCAGCTTGCTTTTTTCAAGGTAAGCTACATAAAACTTGTTATCTAATTAACCTTTTGTATTTAGTGAGAGGGAAGCATTAAAGATAACATCAAGGAGAAATTAGGGAGTTTTGGAAAAGAAGTGGGTTTGGGGAAAATTACAATGTCCTCATTTTTAACTCTTTAACTTAGGATTGTTATGTAATATACAGTTGAAAATGTCAAGAACTTAACTGGAAAAGTCAGAAGAGAAATATTGATCATACATACAGGTTTGGAATTCTTCTATCCAGAAATGAGAATTCACCCTATAAAACCTGATGAGTTACCAATAGTACATACAAACAAAAGAAAAGATGGGAAAGTCCAAGAGGAGAGCCTTGTAGATGATTGCAGGCTGCCTACTTAGTGCATAATAGGACCAGGATCAGAAACTAAGGAGATATGGGTTTGGAAGCCAAGCATGGAGAAAGGATATGGAAGAGGTGGAGTCAAGTTGGTGGCTTAGAAGCAGCAAAAGTTCAGACCTCTGAATACCCTTCCTCACCAATTAAAAACAAAATGCTCCTAAGGGGATGAAAAAAAAATCTAACAGGACAGAGCTAGGGAACCTTCTTGCTGGACTCAACTTAAAAGGTACACCTTCCCCAAAAAGGCTGCATTCTAAAACACTCAGGTTTAAGGGGAAGAAAGAAGGTCCCAGGACTCCTCCCCAAACTAAAGTGCTCAGCCTCCGGCGGTGACTAGGATCCCTGAGTGGGCAATGGTGCTAGTCTGGAGGAAGTACCTTGCTGGCACAGCTGTGCCAGACTCAAGGCATTGAACACAGAGAATGGAGAGGGAGCTGTAGGAGAAGCTCAGAGAAGGTAATCCAGTTGCAGGCAAGACACTTGATCTTGCCTGCCCCTTCTCAAGGTTCTGGCCTCAGGGCACATCTATCTTTGCAGATCAACTTTTCCTTGGCTTAATCTTATCAATAGGGCAGATAAGAAGCCTTCATAGGGCAGGGAAGCTCAGGATTCAACATCCCTCCTCCACTGACTCCACTGAAGGCCTGCTGACTAAACTCCAAAGGTGAAGGCTGTAATTACTACAGAATACCTTAATAACATGATGGGAAGCTCAGCACCTTTTCAACTTCTGCTGTCAGCTGGGAAAGATCTAACATTAGGGCTCAATATGACCAATAAGCAGAGCAGAGAAGTCCCTTCAGAACAGAATAGCCCAAATCCACAGATCCAGCACAAAATCAGAGATTCAAGTTAACAGGCAATTACAGGGGAGGAGGGAAAAATATGAGTAAAAAAACGAAAAAGAAAAAAGAAATTACAATCAACAGATTCTGTCTAGGCAATAAACAAAGAGCAAATGAAACCAGAGGAAGACCAAAGAACACCAAGCAAAAACATAGAAACTCCAGCAAATTGGGCATAGGCTTTGGAAGAACTCAAATACAATTAAAAAAAAAACAATTAAAAGAGGCTGAAGACAAGTGGGAAAAGAACTTAAAAAGTAAGATAAATCATCTGGAAACAGAGGCACTTGAACTAAAACAAGCAAATAGTGTCTTGAAAGCCAAAATTAACCAGCTTGAAAATGAGGCAAAGAAAATGAAAGAACAGAAGGAGAAGGGTGACCAAAAGTCCAGGGAAGAAATTCAGTCTTTAAAAACTAGAGTCTAACAACTAGAAGCAAATGACTTGAAAAGGCAACAAGAATATATAAAACAAAATCAAAGAATGAAAAAAAATTGAGGAACATATGAAACACCTCATTCACAAAACGACAGACCTAGAAAACAGAGGCAGGAGAGATAATTTAAGAATTATTGGACTACAAGAAGAGCATAACAAAAATAAAAGCCTGGACATAATTCTACCAGAACGTATCTAAGAAAATTGCCCTGACATTCTTGAGCAAAAAGGAAAAGTGGATATTGAAAGAATCTGCACATCACCTCCTGTATGTAATTCTGAATTGACAATGCTCAGGAATTTTTTAAATTCAAGAACTACCAGACAAAGGAAAAAATATTACAAGCTACTAAGAAGTCATTAGGTACCATGGAACCACAGTTAGGATAACACAATATCTGGCTCCATCTACAATGAAGACTGAAATGCAAGGAATATGATATTCTGGAAAGCAGAGAAACTAGGTCTACAACCAAGAATCAACTACCCAGCAAAACTGTCTATATTCTTGCAGGGGAAAGTATGGTCATTTAATAAAATAGAAGAGTTCCAAGCATTCACAAATAAAAGACTGGACTTAAATAGAAAATTTGATGCCAAACACAGAACTCAGGAGAATCACCAAAAGGTAATTAAGAAAGGGGAGAAAAAACTTTTTTAAGGGACCTAGTAATTTAATATGATTTGTATCCGTATAAGAAAAAAGGATATTGGTAACTTAAAATTGTTATTATCATCTGGATAGCTAGAAGAATTATACAGAGAGGGAAAATGATTAAATGTATAGGATGAAAGGCCAAGGCATAAAAATGTATATATATATATATATATAAAACTAGATGTTAAAAAGAGGTTAATATCAAAAGAAATGGGAAAAGAGACAAAATGGGGTAAATTTATATTCCATAAACAAATTGTGGGAGTGGGGGAAAAACTGGAAGGGTAAGGAGATTTGGGGCAGGAAATACTTAATTCTTATGTGCATTGAAATTTAACTCAAAAAGGGAAAAGCAATCACATCCATTGGGGCAGAAAGCTGATTTGTGCCCTATAGAGAAGTAGAAGAGTAACAAATGGACTGGTGGAGAGAGAAGTAGTACAAGGGAGGGAGAGGGTAGGGATATTTTTAAAAAGTCCTAAAGAAAAACAAGTGAGGAATAAGAAGAGGGGGAAGGGAAGCAAAACAAGGGGAGGAATTAGGGGGACAAACACTAGTATAGAAAAATAGTGATAGAAGAAAGGGCTGGAGTAGGTGTAGAAATCAAAATGTTGGGAAATACACAGCTGGTAATCATAACTCTGAATGTGAATGGAATGAACTCACCCATAAAACACAAGCAAATAGTAGAGTGGATTAGAAACCAAAATACTACCATATGTTGTCTATAAGAAACACACATGAGTAAGTTAGACACACACAGAGTAAAGGTAAGTAGATGAAGCAAAATCTATTGGGCATTAACTGAGAAAAAGAAGGCAGGAGTCACAAATGTGATATCTGACAAAGTCATAGTAGAAATAGATATAGTTAAAAGAGTTAGGGAAGGTAATTACATCCTGATGAAAGGCAGTATAGTCAATGAGGAAAAATAAATACTAAGCATGTATGCACCAAATGGTATAACATCCAAATTTCTAAAGGAGAAACTAGTGGAGGTCAAGGATGAAATAGATTGTAAAACTCTACTAGTGGGAGACCTGAAAATTCCTTTTTCAGATATAGATAAATCAAACCAAAAATAGATAAGAAAGTGGTAAGAGATGTGAATGAAATATTGGGAAAAATAGAGTTAGTAGATATGTGGAGAAAAATAAATAGGGACAAAAAGGAATACAACTTCTTTTCAACAACATATGGCACATTCACAAAGACTGATCATTTACTAGGGCATAAAAATATTGTAAACAGGTGCAAAAGAGCAGAAATAATAAATGCAACCTTTTCAGATCATAATGCAATAAAATAGTAATTAATAAGAGTGTATGGAGATGCAAATAAAATTAATTGGAAATGAAATAATATGATTTTCTAAAATTGGTTAAAGAACAAATCATAGAAACAATTAATAATTTCATTGAAGAAAATGACAATGATGAGACATCCTTTCAAAATCTATGGGATGCAGCCAAAGCAGTACTCAGGGGGAAATTTATGTCCTTGAGTTCATATATTAACAAACTTGGGAGGTCAGAGGTCAATAAATTGGCTATGCAACTTAAACAACTAGAAAGTTAACAAATTAAAAATCCTGATATGAAAGCATATGGAGTGATTTGTGTGAGGAAAAAGTACCTAGAGTACAGGAAAATAAATTTAAAAATAAGAGTACTGGGAAATTTGGAACAGGACTAAACTTGAAATGTCAAAGAAATAATTTATTATTTAATTAATGTTATAATAGTGAATCATTAAGGTTCATTGAATGTGGAAAATATATTGTTCAGATTGTGTGTGTGTGTGTGTATGTGTGTGTTTGTGTGTGTGTTTTCAGAAAATAATCTTTGAGTTAAGAATGAATTTAACTTGTGAGTGACCTGAGCAGGGAGATTAACCTCAGTCAATGGCAATAGTCCAAATTATGAAATAATGAGGGCATGAAAAATAATACCAGTTATCTAAGTGAATAGAGGAAAACCTGCAAAAGATTTTGTAAAGATATGAATAATAATGGATATATGGGTGACTAAAAGTGTGCAGTTAAGAATAGTACTGTGTTTGCCATTCTGGGTGACTGTGAGGAAGATGGTGTCCTTGCCAGTTATAGTGGTGTTACAAAGGGAAACAAACAAACAAAAATCTTTAAGAGGAAAATAATGAGCTTTATGTTATGCAATTGCAGTTTGAGATGGTTACAGGCAATCCGATTCAAGATGGTGGGAAAGACAAATTTTTTATTTGAAATGAGCTTGAGAGAGACCTCAGAACTGGCTATTATACTTAGCAATATTTATGCAAAGAGGAAAATTAAGACCATGAGAAATGCTAGAATTAGCAAGTAAGAAAGAAAAGAATATTCATAATGCCTTTAGTATGTAAGTCTTTAGTAAACAGAAATACATAGGAAATATAAAAATTTGTAATAATAATATATTTTATTACTATGTTTGCATTCTTCTATTAAGTAGCTGATATTAATATTATTTTATTTAAATATTTTAAATATTTCATTTCACTTGGGTATGTATGCTTTTAACAACTATGAATCACCATCAATAATGCCCTAGTAGATAACTGTGTATAACTTTGAGTGTCCAAATAAAATTATAACTCATCAACAAAATTTCTTATGAGTTTCTCTAAATTTAATTATAATGGTAGGAGAATAACTCCAAATTCCTCCATTGAGCATGAACTCAAAATCTTTCTGTCTCAGTTAGTCTGTTCACATATTGAGGTCTATTGGTCAAGCTTTTTCTATTTTGCATTTTATGATGATGAAACATATCTTATTTACTCATATTTGTTTAATATTTATTCATATAACTTTATTTCTAGGATAAATAATTATGTATTTGTAATCTTTATTACTAATATCATTATTAACATAAGAATTCACATTAATATTATCCTTTAAGATTAATAATGTATAATCCATTTTCTCCACAAAACTTCCAAAATAATATATCTTATATATTAATCTAACATATCTAAATATATTACTCTTCTACTTAATAAACTTTGGCAAGTTCCTGTTACATTTATGGTTAATAATGATAATAGTTATAATGTACTTTCAGAAGTATTTTCCTATTTGCAAAGCACTTTACAAATATTACTATCCAGGACACATGACAATCCCATGAAGTAGGTGTTTTTATTACCCTTTATTTTATAAAGAAATAAAACTGAATGACTTGCTTAGGACCACACACCATTAAGTTTTCCTATTACCAAGTCTGGTATTCTATCCATTATGATAGCTAGTTGGTATAATTTATGTTCTTAATAATTAAAGTTTTTGATAACCTTTCCCTCATTCTGTATAATACAAACTAGCCTTTCTCTATACCTCATTTACATTGTATTTATCTTACCCATGCCTTTTCACATACATGGAATTTACTCTACCCCCATTTTTTACCCTTACTCTGAAAAATATGTACTGTTGCTATGCATTAAAAAGATAAAAGCAAACTTCTATCCATCTATGAATCTATGAATTTATGAATCTATCTATCTATCTACCTTTTTATCTAAATAGGTCTGGATATGTATCTGAATAAACTTTGAGCTCCTGGGGCCAAAGTAGTCATATGTTTGCTAGCTGGTTGATTGAATATCTCAATTGCTCTTCATAAAGATTCTTGAGACACTGTAATTTTCATGTCTATTTTTAAACATAAGGCTAAGTGTATTGGCCTGGAAAACATAAAAATGGTAGAGACAGTAATTTATGCAAAGTTTTCTAAATTAAAGATTACTATTCTACAATGTTCATTCTTTATATCTCATATTTCTTTGGGGGGATAGGGTTTGCATTCCAAGGACTCCAGGTAAGCAAAATGTCAGCAAAACCCTATATAAATGGAGATTTTGAACCTTTGACTTCATTCCCCAGAAGTCCTTAGTATTTCGCCAAATTCCCTACAATCTCACCAGTGTCTCCACATTGGCACGATCATATTATTGGTACTTAACTGGTGGTAACTCCTCCCAGGTTCACTTTTTTGGGCAAGATACAGCAATCAGCAGTGATGGTGGTGAGTGCGGGTAGCTGAAAATTCCTAACCAGCCATGTGCATGTGGTTTTTCTTTTGTATCCACTTTATTCCTTAATTTCTAATGATCATTTAATAACCCTCCTAAAATATAATATTTTTATTATTTGATATATAATTTTAGATTTTACAGTTTGACGGCTAGAAGGGACAAGAATTACTCTCAATTTTGTTTAAGATACCATAGATAATTTTTAAGCCATTTTTCTCCTGCCAAGGCTTTTTGTCCACCCCCACCCACCCACCCACCCTCACAAAGTCACTTATCCTGATTCCATTTCCTCCAGCTGCTAAATATCAGTGGCTTGCTTCTACTCTTTCTCCTGTTACTGCTGCCTGCTCCTGAGTTGTCCCAGTCATCCACTCCTGACCTTCTCAACTCAGTTAGCTCTCCCTACCCTGGTCCCAGTCCCAGGAATCCTCTTCCTAATCCCTGACTCTGCTCCTAAAATTGGCTTCCGAGCTGAGCCCAACCCCTACCTCTGTTGCTGATTGCTGCCAAAGAGAAGTTAGGAGTCAGGGCAGATGGCAAAAAAAGTGGAGTGTTCTTTCCTTAGGCAACAATTATCCTCCACATGGCAGGGTACGTGGCGGGGGGTAGAGCAAGGAGAAGGAAGAGACTATTCCAATCAGGAAGTTTATTACAAGCATGGCATATTCTATGAAAGAGAAATTCATTGCCTATTGCAAACAGCTTCTACTGTCCATAAGTGCATTGATCCTTTTATTTATCTTACCTGAGATTCAGAGGAGAAATTCCACTTCCTGTAAGTCTTTGCCATTAGGGTCTGCCCAGTTTGAGATTCCTAAAACTCATGTTCTCCCTCACTATGGTAAATCCTACACTACTGAGAAAAGGAATCTCAAGGGATAAAAAAAGGAACTTTAAAGAGACTGGAGGTTAAATTTTTAAACCTTTTCAGACTCCAATGTTTTATAAAAGTCTATATTTTATTGTATTTTGCTGATTGTTTTGTTTAAGATTTAATTTTGTTACTTTAAGTTCATATAATAATGTATTTGATAATGTTCTGTTACTCTGAATAATTGTAATCTACTGTGTTTAAATTATTAGACATATTCTGTTACCTTTCCCCTAAGGCTACTGAACAAAATATTGTAAAATACTGTAAAAGCCCATAAATAGTTTTTTTTCCATGTTCCATTTGTTAATTGTCACATAGATGATGAATGGACTCAACCTGACTAACAAACTTTAAAGAATTTAATAAGCTAAGAATTTAGTGGTGATTCTAAGTGGTTTTCAGAAATAATTTTAATAAGCTAGTGTTTTCTGAATGGATGAGTTTTTTTATATTTACATTTTATAGAATGCTGTATTAAAGGTAGAGAAACAAAGAAATGTTGCTACCAAGGTGCTTCTATGTAGCAGGAAGATGAAAAAGAGATCCTGCAAAACTCTTCATTTTAATTTACTTCCAACAGAACAATCTAGATTTCTTGATGATATTCTAGACACAAATACGTTTTACTTCATTTAAAAATATATTTACAATGTTTGAAAGAATTGCTACATCTATTAAAATCATGACAAATTGACATCAGTTCATTGGTTTTTTATGTCATACATCAACTTATGTGAAATATGATAGTGGTTTTGTGTGCTATTTTAATTATCTAGGCTATTGTGAATTTTGGGGACTTTGGTACTCCTTTGAATGTGCATTATCTACTATATTATTGTTGTATTCTGAAAACCATTTGTACTCACATGGCTGACAGTGTGTCACTGATTTTAAGCTATATATTGTTCATTTTTAAAACTATTTTTAATATTGTTTTTCCTTCCATGTGCAATATAGTATCCATTTTATTTTTTTCTCTCCTTTTTGCATTTGAAGCACAACAACAGTATTGAGAAGATTTTTATTTTTTTATTTTGCAGTAATTTTTAAAATTAATTAATTAATTAATTAATTAATTAGTTTTAGTCAATTTAGAACATTATTCCTTGGTTATAAGAATCATATTCTTTACCTCACTTCCATCACCCCACCCTTCCCATAGTCAATGCACAGTTACACTGGGTATTACATGTGTCCTTGATCAGAACCTATTAATGTGAGGTTGATTTGAGCACTAAGATGTTCATTTAGAGTCTATATCCCCAATCATATCCCCTCGACCCAGGTAATCAAGCAGTTGTTTCTCTTTAGTGTTTCTACTCCCACAGTTTTCCCATGAATGTGGATAGTGTTCTTTCTTATAAATCCCTCTGAGTTGTTCAGGATCACTGCATTGCCACTAATGGAGAAGACCAAGAAATTCAATTGGATCTGTATATCAGTCTCTGTGTAAAATGTTCCTGTGGTTCTGCTCTTTTCACTCTGCATCAATCCCTGAAGTTCATTCCAATTCACTTGGAATTCCTCCAATTTATTATTCCTTTGAGCACAATATTACACCATCACCAACATATGCCACAATTTGTTCAGCCATTCCCCAATTGGAGGGCATCCCTTTATTTTCAAATTTTTTTGCCACCACAAAGAGCACAGCCATGAATATTCTTGGACAAGTTTATTTTTTCCTTACTATCTCTTTGGGGTACAAACCCAGCAGTGCTATGGCTGGATCAAAAGAAAGACAGTCTTTTAGCAACCTTTAGGCATAATACCAAATTGCCCTCCAGAATGGTTGAATCAATTCAAAATGCCACCAGCAATGAACTAATGTCCCAACTTTGCCACACACCCTCCTCCATTTATTATTATATCACTTTGCTGTCATGTTAGCTAATCTGCTATGTGTGAAGTGATACCTCAGAGTTGTTTTGATTTGCATCTCTCTGATTATAAGAGATTTAGGACAGTTTTTCATGCGCTTATTAATAGTTTTGATTTCTTTAACTGAAAATTGCCTATTCATGTCCCTTGCCCACTTATCAATTGGAGAATGGCTTGATATTTTGTACAATTAATTTAACTCTTTATAAATTTGAGTAATTAGGCCTTTGTCAGAGGTATTTGTTATGAAGATTTTTTTTTCAACTTGTTGCTTCCCTTCTAATTTTGGTTGCTTTGGTTTTGTTTGTACAAAACCTTTTTAATTTGATATAATCAAGATTATTTATTTTACATTTTGTGATTTTTTTCTAGCTCTTGTTTGGTTTTAAAATCCTTCCTTTCCCAAATATCTGACATATATATTATTCACCTAATTTATTTATTGTTTCCTTCTTTATATTCAAGTCATTCCCCGATTCTGTGTTTATCTTTGTTTAGGGTGTGAGATGTTGATCCAAACCTACTTTCTCCCATACTGTCTTCCAATTTTCCCAGCAGTTTTTTTTATCAAATAGTAGGTTTTGGTCCCCAAAACTGGGATCTTTGGGTTTATCATAGACTGTCTTGCCGAGGTCAATTACCCCGTTGATTCCACTGATCCTCCTTTCTTTCTCTTAGCCAGTACCAAATTGTTTTGATGACCACTGCTTTATAGTATAGTTTGAGATCTAGGACTGCAATCTTCCTTCCTTTGCATTTTTTTCATGATTTCCCTGGATATCCTTGATCTTTTGTTCTTCCAAATGAACTTAGTTATATTTTTTCTAATCCAGTAAAAAGTTTTTTGGTAGTTCAATGGGTATGGCATTAAATAAGTAAATTAATTTGCATAAGTTTGTCATATTTATTATCTTAGCTCATCCTACCCATGAGCAGTTGATTTTTTCTAATTGTTTAGATGTAGTTTTAATTGGGTGGAAAGTATTTTGTAGTTGTGTTCATACAGTTCCTATGTTTGTCTTGCCTAATAGATTCTTAAGTATTTTATATTGTCAAGGGTGATTTTAAATGAAATTTCTCCCTCTAATTCTTGCTGCTGAGATGTGTTGGAAACATATAGAAATGGTGATGACTAATATGAGTTTTTTTGTATCCTACAACTTTGCTAAAGTTGTTGATTATTTCCACTAGGTTTTAATTGATTCTCTAGAATTCATTAATTAGACCATCACATAATCTGCAAAGTTTGGTTTCCTCATTGCCTATTTTAATACCTTCAATTTCTTTTTCTTCTCTAATTACTACTGCTAGTGTTTTTAGTACAATGTTAAATAATAAAGGGGTTAATGGGCCTCCTTGTTTCACTCATGATCTTATTGGTAAGGCTTATAGTCTATCTCCAACTTAGATGATGTTTGCTGATGTTTTAGAAATGTACTGTTTATTATTTTTGAAAAAGGCTCTTCTATTCCTATGCTTTCTAATGTTTTCAGAGGAATGAGTGTTGTATTTTGTCCCAGGCTTTTTCTATATCTATTGAGATAATTATGTGAATTTTGTCAGTTTGCTTGTTAATATGGACAATTATGTGGATGGTTTTCCTAATATTGAACCATCCTTGAATTCCTAGTATAAATCATACCTTGTCATAATGGATAACCCTCATGATCACTTGCTAGAGTCTTTTTGCTAGTATCTTATTTAAGATTTTTGCATCTATGTTCATTAAGGAGATTGGTCTATAGTTTTCTTTCTCTGTTGTTGACCACCTGCCTGGCTTTTGGAATCAGTAACCATATTTCTGTCATTAAAGGAATTTGGTAGAACTCCTTTGCTTATTCTAATAGTTTTTTAATATTGAGATTAGATGTTCATTGAATGTTTGATAGAATTCATTTGTGAATCCATCTGGGATTTTTTTCTTTATGGAGTTCTTTGATGGTTTCTTCAATTTCTTTTTCTGATATGTGGTTGTTTAGGTATTCTCTTTCTAAGCAATTTATATTTTTATAAATTTTCATCCATGTCACCTAGATTGTCATATTCTTTGCCACGTAAATTGGGTATAATAATTTTTAATGATTGCCTTAATTTCCTCTTAATTAGAGGTGTGGTCTCCCTTTTCATCTTGGGTACGGTCAATTCGGTTTTCTTCTTTCGATTTATTAATTAGATTGACTAGTACTTTGTCTATTTTTTTCAAAGTACCAGCTTCTAGTCTTATTTTTAAAATCAATAGTTCTTTGATTTTCAATTTTATTAATTTCTCATTTGATTTTTAGCATCTCTTATTTAGTCTTAATCTGAGGATTTTTAATTTGCTCACTTTCTAGTTTTTTTTTTAATTTGCATGTCCAATTCATTGACCTATTCCCTCCTTAATGTGTTAATATATGAACACAAGGATATAAATTTCCTCTGAGTACTGCTTTGGCTGTGTCCCATAGATTTTGAATGGATGTCTCATTATTGTCATTTTCTTCATTGAAATTATTAATTGTTTCTATAATTTGTTCTTTAACCAATTTTGGAGAATCATTTGTTTAATTTCCAATTAATTTGTTATTTGCCTCTCCATGTACCCTTACTAATTATTATTAACATTACATGTTGGTCTGAGAAGTTGGCATTCATTATTTCTGCTCTTTTGTACTTGTTTACAATGTTTTTTATGCCCTAGTACATGGTCAATATTTGTGAATGTACCATGTGCTGCTAAAAAGAAGGTGTATTCCTCTTTGATCCTATTTATTTTTCTCCACAAATCTAATAACTTTAATTTTTCTAAGATTTCATTTACTTCTCTTACCTCTTTCTTATTTATTTCTTGGTTTGATTCATCTAGTTCTGATAGAGCAAGTTTCTGGTCTCCCATTAGTATAGTTTTTATATGTATTATTTTATCCTTGAACTCCACTAGTTTCACCTTTAGAAATTTGGATGCTATTCCATTTGGTGCATACATGTTGAGTCCTGATATTTCCTCATTGTCTATAATGCCTTTTATTAAGATGTAATTACTTTCCCTATCTCTTTTGACTAGATCTATTTTTACTTTTGCTTAGTCAGATATCATGTTTGAGAATCCTGCCTTCTTTTAATCAGTTAATGCCCAATTGATTTGGCTCCATCCTCTTACTTTTATCCTATGTGTGTCTACCTTCCTAATGTGTGTTTCTTTTTAGACCCCATATGGTAGGAATTTTGGTTTCTAATGCACTCTGCTATTTGCTTGCATTTTATGGGTGAATTCATTCCATTCACATTCAGAGTTATGATTACCAGCTGTGTATTTTCCAACATTTTGATTTTCACCCCTAATCCTATCCTTTCTTCTTTCACTATTTCCTTCTACACCAGTATTTTGTTTTTAATTGGTCCTGCTAATTCCCAACCTTATTTTATTTCCCTTTCTACCCCCTCCTTTCTTATTGCCCTCTAATTTTCTTTACAGTCTTTTAAAATCAACCCCCAACCTCTCACTCCCTTGTGTTGCTTCCCTCCCCACCAGTCCGTTTGTTACCCTTCTACTTTCCTATAGGGCTCAAATAAATTCTCTGCCCCAATGTATTTGATTGTTCTTCCCTCTTGAGGCAATTTCAATGCACATAAGGGTTCAGTATTTTCTATCTCAAACCTCTTTTCTCTTCCAGTGTATTGATGTTCTCCCACCTGCTGCCATGTGATTCTTTATGACTTATAAATTTACCCCATTTTGTTTCTTCTCCCATTTCTTAGTATTAACTTATTTTTAACTCTAGTTGTATATATATACAGGTTTCCAGGTGGCTTATCTTGCTTTTTAAGTTCTTTTCCCAGTTGTTTTCAGCCTCTCTTAATTGTGTTTTGAATTGTATTTTGAGTTCTTCCAAAGCCTATGTCCAATTTGCTGGAGTTTCTGTGTCTTTCCTTGGTGTTCCTTCATTGTCCTCTGTTACATTTGCCCTTTGTTTATTGCCTGGATAGAAGCTGTTGATTATAATTTCTTTTTTCTTTTTCTGTTGTTTGCTCATATTTCCCCCTTCTTTTCTCCTTGTAGTTGCCTGCATTCTTGCTCCTCTCATTATGTGCTGAATCTGTGGTTTGGGGTTTTTCTGTCAGCCTTCACCCTTAGAGTTTAGTCAGCAAATCTCTCAGAGCAGTCTGTGGGCAAGTGGTGTTGGAACTTGAGCTTTCCTGCTCACTTAAAGCTTGATGAGATTAAGCCCAGTTGAGTTGATCTTGCAGAGCTGGATGTGCACTGAGGCCAAAACCTCAGGAAAGGTGGGGGGGAGATAAAGAGTGTCTCAGCTTCTGTGACTATGCTGCCAGCTCTGTGCTTCTTTTCCAACTGCTTCCCCAATGCTTGTGTTTGAAACTCTGAGACTGGAAGAGATTTCCCCACAAGGTACTACCTCCAGACTAGCACCCTTGCGTGCCAAGAGGTTCCAGTCACCACTGGTGGCTCAGCCCTCTTGGTGGGAGAGGAGTCCTGGAACCTTCCTTCTTCCTTCACCTCAAACCTGAGTGTTCTAGAACTCAGGCTTTTGGGAGGTATGCCTTTTAAGTTGAGTCCAGCAGGAGGATTCCTTAGCTCTCTCCTGTTGTTAGGCTTTATTTTAAGTCCCCTAGGAGAATTTAGTTTGTAATTGGTAAGAAAGGGTTTTCAGAGGTCTGAACTTTTGCTGCCTCTATGCTGCCATCATTACTCCTCCTCCTCAGTAATATAAGTTTTAAATATATTTGTTTTAATATTAATGCATACTCAGAATATTTGGGCTATAAAATGTTCCCATTGATTGTTTAAAAAAATTAATTATGGGACTTTGTTTAATGATTTTGTCTGATTCCAGGAGAAGGGAATACAAAAAGACTCATTGCACAGTACAAAAGAAGCGCAAAGCTAAACTGTATAATGCCATTCGAGCACAAGGTCAAAAAGGAGCAAACCAATCAAGGTAGGCTTGGGACTTCTTAGCCAATATGAAAGGACTTGAACCTAGTTTGAGACTCGAGGTTGAGATGCTTAACATATATAAATATGTAGGACTCCTTGTATCCACACTCTTTGTGAAATACTCACAGACAAATACTGAAGTTTGGCCATCATCCTGGCTCCCTCTATTCCTGAGAATGATGAAAAATCAGACTAGGGAATGATACTTCCCTATCACACACAAAAATCTAGTCCTTTTTACTCTCTTATACTATAGCAACTTCTTGTAGTCTTGACTGCAAATGGATAAGTGAAATGTTGCCACATTTTTTCCAACTGTCTTATGGGATAGACATTACTTTAATTTGACCCTGATTCAAGGACCTGTTATAAATTTATTTTTATTTTTCCTAGAATTATTACACAAAAGACTTTGATAGTCTATATTTCATCCAGAAGTTATCTTTTCTTTTTTATTTAGATATTTTTTGATATTTTTATTTCTCTTGCCAATTGATTCATACTTCTCATAACTAAGTCATGCATTCCTAATTGATCCCTGTGTTTTTCAACACCCTCTTCAGGAGGGATTTGTATAATTATTTTAAATTGTAAAATTTAAATTAAAAAAAAAAAACCTTACCTTCCATCTTGGAGTCAATAATGTGTATTGGCTCCAAGGCAGAAGAATGGTAAGGGCTAGGCAATGGGGGTCAAGTGACTTGCCCAGGGTCACACAGCTGGTAAGTGTCTGAGGCCAGATTTGAACCTAGGACCTCCAGTCTCTAGGGCTAGCTCTCAATCCACTGAGCTACCCAGCTACCCCCAATTTAAATTATTTTTGAGAGTGATTTTAGGTTAAGAAACATGCTATCTCTCCAAATCCAGAAAATGAACTGTTTGGAGAGAGCACCATGAAGATGCCTCCGCAGACCATATGCTGCACCAGAAGATATAGAGTGAACTTTGGGATGTGGTTATTTGAACAGTGTGGGGTTGAATGCATTTGTTTTGTGTGTATACTCTTATGCTTAAGGGAAATACCCCCTACCTGGCTTTTTGTCAATGTGTGTAGCAATCATTGGTTTTGTTCTCTTTTCGTCTTATCTTCAAATTATTGTAATTTCAAATTTGGTATGTTGGTATGTTTCCAAGACCCACTGGAAACACTATTCTTCCACGGGTCTCAAAGGGGATTGTATAAATGGAGATTTTGAACCTTTGACTTCATTCCCAAGAAGTCCTTGGTATTTCACAAAATTTCCTAGAATCTCTCCTATGTCTCCATGTTGGCAAGATCATGTTATTGGTATTTAACTGGCAGTAACTCCTTCCAGACTCGTTTTTTGGGGCATGATATAGTAATCAGGAGTGATGGTGGTGAATGTAAATGGCTGAAAATGGCTAACCAGTCATGGGCACATGGTTTTTATTTTGTATCTTCTTTATTTCTTGATTTCTAATGATCATTCAAAAAACCTACTAAAATACAATATTTTAATTATTTGAAACATAATTTTAGATTTTATAGCCCTGAGAGTAAGATACCTTCCTTTTTTAAAATTGTCAATAGGTCTATTATATATTACTACTTTGGCACTCAAATTACTTTTATTATGTGCCTGATCATGCCAGAATCTTAGGAATATATAGTTACTTCATTTTATTATTTGTTTTATTATTTGATACTATATGTTTTATTTTTTGATAAATGTTTTATTATTTGATATTGTCAGCTGCAACAGAAAACATTAAAATATTCTTCATTCTAATATTCATCTTTCCCACAAGTCAGTGATTAAATCTTATTTTATTATAAAATATCTGAAATGTAGGAATGTATTTTATTATAAGAAAATGTATTATATATAATATTAGCATTACTAAAAAGGTGAACAAGAAGATATAATAACAAAAGCTAACATTCATATAGTGCTTTGAAATTTTCAAGGTAATTTACATATATTACATCATTTGATATTCAAAACAACCTTATGAACAAAGTGCTATAAATATCCCTATTTTGCAGATGAGGAAAATGGGAAGAGTAGTGGATTTCCTAAATCACAAAGCTGGAATTTCATGCAGGTTTTGACTGTTGTGAAATTTCAGTAATGTGAAATACTTCAGAAACTGTGCCTTTTAGCAGTGTGTATTGCTTTTAATTTGTCATATCAACCATCTCATATTTATAAAATTATTTTGAAAGTAATCCAAGAAGCAAATTTGGAACATCATTGATCAATTATGAAAAGGGGAAAACACAATTTCCTTATATGCTACAATAGACCACATCTTGCCATTAATTTTATCTATAATGTTGATTGATATAAGAGAGCCAGAGCTTTCCTAGCACACATTCCTTTGGCCAGGCTTCATAGACATAACTTCCTAGTCTAGCAACAGATAAAAAGAAAGAAAATAGTCATGTGGAATCTATGGTCTCTCAGGTTTGGAAGGTATATAAGACATGAGGAATCATTATAACTTCATGAGTTACTAATCAAACAAGTTTCCAGATGGAAAGAAGGAGAACTGTTTTTAGAGAAACAATGTGCTATTGTATCCTTCTAGCATATTCTTGATGTATTAGGGAAAAACAGGAATAATTTATTTATACTACTTTGTGCCAGGCACTGAGCAAAGTACTTTTACAAATATAATCTTATTCAATCCTCATAAATATCCACAGAGGTAAGTGTTATTCTCTAAAATTATCTCATTTTTATTGGAAATTGCAAATTAAGGATGAGTGATACTTGTCCAGGGTCATGCAGCTAACTAAGTAACTGAGAATAAATATGAACTCATCTTCTTGATTACAGACCCAGTATGCTTTAGGGCAAAGTAAACAGACTTTGGTCAATGTCAAGTGACTTGCTAGTTTGTTATTATATCCCAACATTGAGCCTGAAATAAATGGAAGATGAGGACCATGTTAGAGCAGATTCAATGGGTAGAGAATTCCTTCTACCTTTCAGGAACTAGTTAATGTGTAGTTAGATGGAATGATTTCATTAGTGGACCAACTTTCTGTAGCGATATACAGAAGAGTATCTTATAACCTGGATAATGTGTTAACTCTGTACATTTATCGAAAGGGATGTTTATACAGATAACTACAGTGAATGTGGTGGAGTTAAAGAACCAGATCAATGATATAATGCTTATTCAGGACATTAGGCTTGTTGTGGATAACATGGTGGATCATGAGGCATACCCTAAAAGAATAAATAAAGGAGAAAAAGCAGAAATGTGTTTCTCGAGACATATGTATGCCAAATTATGAAAATGGATAAAAAATAGAATAGGCACAGATATTCCTGTTCAGTAATATGGGGTCTGGAGAGAGATTTTTATATTCATTCAGTCTGTACAGAAACTACCTATACTTAATATCAGTCTTCAGCTAACAAAAATACCATAGTTGATGACACTTGAGAGAGAAGAGATAGTCTCTAGAAAGATTTTATATACAAGATGCAAAACTATACATATGTGTACATATACATTCATACACATACATAATCATGCAGGGATTTGTTTTCTTTGTGCATTTTTATTGCAAGGCATTTATTATAAACTCAAAATGTACATATGATATAAATATGGGAAGTATTACCTATAATAAACAGCTATCCAAAGAGTTAAAAACTATTAATAGCCATATGGAAGAGTGGGATATGAAGTCATTACATTTCACACAGAAAACTAAATTGAAAAAAATATGGGAATATCAGTTTTTAGAAGGCTTGTGTAAAATGTAATTCAATAAGACTTGGTGGGTCTATGAATTTGTTTAGCCATTAAGAAAGATGATTTGGAATTATTCTGGGAAAGTGAATTTCAATGTCAGATCAGAGATTCCATTTCCAAACATATACTCTAAGGAGAGAAATGATAAAAATAATAGTTTTCTATATATCAGAATATTTCATTTTTAGTACTAAAGTCTTAAAAACATAAATTAGTGAATACTTAAAATAAATGTGGTGCATAAAATAATGGCATATTAATATAAAGTAAGATAGGATGAATATAAACATAATTGCATCTGCTATTAACTTATACCCCATAAATTTGCATGGTTAATATGATTGCTTCACTGAATGCTGTTAGGGATTTATTTCTGGGAAATGCTTTCATGAGGCTATGGAGTATGGTGGAACTTTAAGAAGATTGTTCCAATTGGAAGAATGCTTTTCAGTTTGTTGAATAGTCTGAACTTTTGACATCTTCAAAAATGCCTGTGAATATTAACTACCATTATATCGATCCATTTATGTTTGAGGAAGACCTATGAATGTTGTCTGTTTTTTTCTGTTTCTGTTCAATAGGAAGGGAAAGAACCTTGGAGATTTATTCTCCTGTGAGACTAAATAACATTCCCCCACCCAATAGATGTGATTCTTTGACTTTTCATTCCTTCTTTTCTTTTCCACTTTCATAGAGTCTTAGAACATGTGAGTAGGAACAAGAGAAATTTGGGAGTTTTCTCTTTAAAATATTTAAAGTCATGCTTAATTGTCATAATAGGAAAAGGAAATATTTGGTAATTATAGTAATATAAGAATAGACAATATGAATACTATTATTTTTTAAATTGTCTCAAATAAATATGTAGATGATGGATCTCTGAGGAAATAGTATTTTCTAAATGAGGATTGAGGGAATTAGTTTTCTCTAGTGTATACCTGCCACACACAAGCTAGTTGAAAAGGGATAAAATAAAATTACTTAGGGATATTAAAATGTAGTTCTACAATCTTAATTAAATGGGCAAAATAAATATTGGTGGAATAATTACATTTCTCATTTTAAAATATGTTAATTTAATTTTAATTAATCATTTTCTGAAATGTGATCCACATTCTCTCCCTTCTCACCCCTCCCAAGATAATAAGTAATATGATATAGATTGCAAATGTGTTATCATAAAACACATATTACTTTGTTCATCATGTTGTGAAATAAGACTCATGCAATTTTACTGGAGAAAAATTATGGGAAAAATAAATCAAGAATAGTATATTCCAATGTTCACTTGGAATTTATCAATTCCTTCGATGGTGGTAGATATCCTTTTTTTGTCATGAGTCCCTTGGGGTTGTCTTAGATCTTTGCATTATTAATAATAGTTAATTCCCAGTTGATCATCATACATTTACTGCTTTTACTTTGTATACATTTTTTCCTGGTTCTAAACACTTCACTTTTCATTACTTAATGTAAGGGTTTCAAGGTTTTTTGTCATTTCCTTTGTCATTTCTTATAGTGTGGTAGTATTCTATTATAATTATAGAACATAACTTGTTCAACCATTCCCCAATTGATGGACATCATTCCAAATTTTACTTCTTTCTTGGCACAAAAAGAGCTGCTATAAAAATTTGTACAAGTAGAACCCTTTCCCCTGTCTGATCTTTTGGGGATACAGAGCTGGTGGTGTGCACAGTTTTGTTGCCTTTTGGGCATGATTCTAAACTACTCTTCAGAATGTTTGTATCAGTTCACAGTTGCACCAGCAGTGTATTCATGTCCCGATTTTGCCACTGTAAAAATGAGATGCTGGGGACCCTTCTGAGTAAAGACCTAGCTTATTGTGAGAAAGAAATTGCATAGCCAGAAGTCTATAAGATTCCTCCCAGTTCAACACCAGAGAACCTAACCATTGACATCAACAGGTTTTTAAAGGCAAAAAGAGGAATTTACAGAGTGGGGGTGAAAACTTACAGGGATCACGCTTGAGGTGAGTAATAATGACATAGTTCATGGATAGGGTCTAACACTTTTGATCTGGGCTACATCATAGATCATTCTGACAAGGTACATCCCAACCCCCAAGAACCCTCTGAGGACCCTTAACTTCCAAAGCCCCAGCCCTCTAAGAGTGTCTGTCCCACATGATCTTTAGGTGACCTTCTGCTCCCTTTAGCCTCTTACATGAATTAATTTGACATAAAGTGCATTTTAAAATGGATTCACACACAGGATTAATATAGTAACTCACTTATGATTAATCTGATAATACACACTTAAAATTACTCTGACAATACACACACTTTAAAATATAACTCAGGTATTATCCTGGGATTAAATTATTGCTGCAAATCATAGTTACAAAGAATCAAACTAAAAGGATTCTTAAACTAATACAAATGAAGGGCAGCTTAATTAAGTTTCCTTCTTACAGCATATCCTCTATACAATATATCATTTTCTTTTTGAATGCTTCCTTCTTTCTTGCAAACTTATAGAACTCTCCTAAATCAAATAAATCCTCCTGGTTTGAAGGCTGGCTCTCTATTCATTTCATCATAGAGAATATGCCATTAGTCTGAACACAGTATATGTTCTCTGTGGCTGGCATTAGAAAACAGAGATTGCAAGTATGGGCTCTTCATTTTTCTTCCCTTTATCTTGAAACTAAAAGCCAGAAATCTTATGGGCAAGGAAATGGAAATAACAATTTTAGGGGGTTCAATATGTCTACATTTTCCCCTTTTCTTCTCTGTGTCTAACTATAAACTCCTTGCCCATCAGCACTTACATCAGAAAATTAGAAATGCTTATTACAAAAGAATCAAGGATGGAAAATCCAAATGTTGTTTTCTGTGGTACATATATCTTTTTGTTAACACATTGGCAACAGTCAAGTCTTTCAGTTTCAATTACCCTGAAATATAAGATTCCCTTCCTAAGGGAAAAGATTGAACTAACATTACATTTTTAAATAAACAGGAGATTTCAAGGCCTTTCAGTCACACATCAGAAAAAAAGTCCTGCCAGCCAAAAGTCCCAGATTAGTACAAATATTATCTTTACTTTGGTTATTCCCTCAATCTGATCCAGTTTATATAAATCGTTTGTGTTGTCTATTAATTGCATCTCTTAAGGGGAAGAGGAAACCAATACAAATGAGTTTAATAGAAGATATAGATGTTTTTTGAAAAGGAAATAAAATGCATCCATTTTCATTGAAAATCATTTATTATTGTTAAGTTTTTAGAAAACATTATTTTAAGAACAATCTTTAAAATTGAAAGAAAGATATTTTGACATAGTAGATACAGAGCAGCTCCTTCCTCTAAGACAATGATGGCAAATCATTGGCACAGGTACCAAAGATGGCATGCAGAGCACTCTCTGTGGGCACAAAGGCCACTCTTCCTCTCATCCACCCCCTGGTTCATTACCAGAATGGACATGATTGGAGCTGCTCCTCTCCCTCTCTCTATCCTGCCTGATGGATGTTTTTTTCACATTACACACTCCTCTACCCAGCAGTCCAATGCGAGGGCTTCCTCCCTCCCCTGTCTTGGGTAAGGGGTGGGTGGGTGGTGGCTTTGTTCTTAGGGTGCATGGAAATCAGTCTCTGCAGGGGTAGCTGGCAGAGCTTTTAGTCAAGGGGTTGGGGTGGAGCCTGGCACTCTTCCTCTAAAAGGTTTGCAATAACCCTCTAGGGTATTAAAACTATGTGACCTTGAGCAAATCACTTAATATTCCCATGCTCCAGGTAAATCTATAATATTATAAGGTGGATGGAATGTGCAAATGTGCATGAGCATTGTTTTGTATTTTCTGTACCAATGAAATTACTGGCCCCCTAAAAATTATATACATGTGTGCTATACTAGCAGGGAGGTCAGCAACCAAGTTAGAATGGTCTAAGAGAGTGAGGGGGGACAAATAAAAGAAAGTACTACTTCCTCTTTTAGGTAAGACTGTATAAGGGAAGGGGAGAAGTTTTGTCTGAGGTCCAGAGCTGAAAGGTAAGAAGGAAAAATTCCCCTTTAATCTCTGGTTTCTGATTTCCCTCCCTAATAGATGGTTGTCCTGATCTCCCCTAGAACATTTGATGGAAAGGATGATCAGTCTCTTCTGGATTAAGAAGATCTATTTATTCTTTGGAATATTTAGTAATGGTGGGGTTTAGGGTAGAGGAAAATTAGGAAATCCCTAATTACTATTTTATCCTAAATTCCCCTCAGTGGTTGAGGGCTCATGTCTGGGGACCTGAGTCACTGGAGAGATTGTAGAGTCAAGTTGTTGGATTTTCCTGATCTAGAGGAATATACAGTTATATAAGGGTCAATTGAAGATCTTCTTGTGTGGATAGTCTCTTCTGTTCCCCATAAGGAAAAAGTCTCTATCCACTACTGAAAAGATGCTGACTAATCTGATTTTTCAAATAACTGAGGGATCACAACAGGTTGAGCTCAGCAGGATGCTCCTTCTCTCTTCTTGTTTAAAAGATAAAGAACCTCCTCTCCAACTGCTGATCTGCTTTTCTTGGCCAGAAGTTCTAGCCCTATCCCCCACCGATATCAGAATTTCATCCTTTTTCTGCATGATGTTTTTTCAACAAGTCCTTGAAATGCATTCTGTAATACTTTCATCCACAGTACATACATATATATATATATATATATATTAGTGTGCTACTATATACATTTTCCCCAAATAAGATATCACTAAATATAGAGAGATCCAGATATATCAGTTATTGTTATATTGGGAATAGCCTATAAAATATTAATATATTATTTTAATTAATTAAATAAATTGTTTATTACATTAAAATACTCATTTAAATCCCTCTGTCCTACTCCTCCCACCCATTAGTGAATTGATAATTTGATTTAAAAAAGAAGATATGTGTATATACAAAACTATGTTTCACTTATTTCTATTTATTTTTCTCTGTAAAAGTGAGGGAAAGTTACAGGCGAGGTATGGGTAATGCCAAATCATACTCTCCATATAATATTTTAGGATCCAAATTATCTACTTTATCATAGCATGAAATGCTTCAAGAAGGAGGTTAATCCTATACAATATTGGACATTTTTCATTCTCCCTTTTTACGCCATGACCTTGATTCATGTGAAGTTTACTAGACAACATTCTGTTGGGATCAGCAATAGTTAAACAGCATTGAAACCATCATGGTAAGGGAAACCTCTACATTTCTATAGATTTCAACATTTAACATCCACATGAAACAATCACCATTTCAAACCCATACTATCCTGTGGCTTAAAAGAGTGTAACACTTCCTGAGAACAGAGTAGTTAAAAAAAAAAAAACAGAAACTTGATAACCTGGGTTATGTTTACTCTAACATCATAGCATGCCAAATCTCATTCCCATCATATGGAATATCAAAAGTAATGCCACCAGGAGAAAACACCCTGTAGTTTCTCACTGTGTGACATTTACAAAAGGAGCAGTGACCTGAAAAGCAATTCAATAGTTCATTTCAATGGTACCAGTATATACTGAGGGGAAGAAAAATGAAGAAAGCCAAAAGATCACTGTGAAGAGTACAAATACAAAGTAGTTTGCCTTACATTTAGATTTAAATGTAATACAGGATGACTTTTGTTAGACATTTTACTTACCTTGTAGTAACATCAAAGCACTTAAAGAGATCATTGCAGTTGTTTTATATTTTGTTGGGGGAGGTTGAGAAAGAAAGGATGTTTTCATCAAAAGCTAGGAGAATAATTCCACAAACAAGGAAAAAATCATTATGTCAATGTCAAGAAGATAATTATAAAGAGCAGCATGCCAAGGCAGGCCCCATCATAAGACAACAGATCTTAGGTGAAGCAGAATTAGTAGCAAAGACTTCACGAACTCTCAGACACAGGGGTAATGGGTGAGGGGTGTAAACCTCAAATTTCCTTAGACTTATAAATGTTGGAAATTTCACCATTGGGATATTTCATACTTGGAAAATTTCTTACTGATGGTCTATTGGAATGGGAACTCCATTGGCATGGGAGGTTCCTTCTCTTCCCTTCTTAAGATTACTTTAGGACAGAAACCCTTTGCTGAACAATGGAAAGGACTTTGACCTATGCTTAAGCATAGAACAGGAATTTCTTTGAGTCTTGATTGATTTTAGAATTGATACAATGGAGATACTCCACCCTATTCAGTCCTAATAGGATTGAGTAAGGGCTGCAGCCTAGATTAAAATTTAATTATTTCTAAATCTCTACCATACTCAAATTAACAGGAGTTAGAAAGGGCTGTAGCAAAGGAGTAAAGATTTAATCATTTGAAAAATATGACCTTCAACAGACATGTGCAAAAGCCAGAAACCTCTGGGCGGTCCTGGGTTAAGCGAGAGCCTCCATTGACAGGGAAATTGATGAAGAGTGATTGGTAGATGTGAGGACTGAGGGGAGGCAACTTGGATGGTTTCCTTAAAGATAGGAGGGTCTGGAGACTTGAGGAAGGGGTTGAGTTTTTGGTCGGTGTGGTTCCTGGGCTCTGAGGAAGCTTGCTCTGAAGGAAGCTGAAGGTGGGGGCCTCTGAGACTGTTTCTCCATTTTGGACACGTGAGTAATAGGGACTGATCTTTTTTCTTTGCCCCAGCTATCTAAGGGCTTGGGCCTTTTGGCCCAGCCTAAACAGAAGGGGTATTTAAGCCCTATTCCCTTCTCTCCCCTTTCTCTCTCTATATATATCTCTAATTCCTTTCTTACTCCTATTGTAATTAAACTCCAAAAAAGGCTGACGGCTGACTTGAGGTTTTGCATTTAGGAATTGCATAGCTGATTCCTTGGCGACCTTAAATTAATATATATCAGTCTTTTAAAGTGATTCCCTTGTTACAGGGGGATAGGGCAATTGGTTGGAAGGAGATTTTTGGGGCCTTTTTTTCTGCTTCTGGGTTCAAGAATTTTGTCAATTTTTCCACATGCAGATCTTGGTCCAATTCCTGAGTCATGTTCTCACAGTGAGGAAGAGCACAATCATACAGCATCTCTTGTTAATACAAGATAGAAAAGGAAGATGGTCACAAATATAAGGAAGAAATGAATGCTTGTGGTTACTTACAGACCAGATTACAGGCTGGAAAAGTATTAAAAACACCTCTCCTTACATTATAACACCTTGGAAAAACTGAAAGCAGATAGATTCCCAAAGCTAGCTCCAAAAGCAACTACAGGGGACATCTGGGTAGTGACTTGCCTCTTGGAGGTAGCCTTGGACTTGAACCTTGTCTTCAACTTGGGACCCTGACTTTCTGGACTTTGTCTTGGGTGAGTGAGTGGCTGGCTTCCCCTTTTTAGCTTCTGGAGAGATTAGTTCTGGGAAGCCTACTTCTCCTGGAGGAGGCTGTATTGCTGGAACCTTTAAATAAGACACCATTGGATCCTCTGACTGAAGGTTAACAAACCCTGCCAGGGCTGAGCTGAACTCTGGAGCAACATTTAGTGTGATAGGCCAGATATTTTCTCTACTGTCCTCTTACATTTCTCTACTTTCACTCTTCCTACTTCTTTGTAAACAAAAACTATTAAAAGTGATTTTGACTTGAGATATAATATATTTTTAAATCAGTGACCACAATATTACTTTAGAAGTCTCATATTTATTCAAATCCCTAAATTTAATTATGTATAAACTTTAACTGCTCTTTTTTTAATTAAAAAAGAAACCATCTAGAAAGTTATTTTCATGACAGAGGAAACAAACTCAGAAGAACAGAGCAAAGTCAACATTGCTGTAGTCAATGCTTCCATGAAAAATATGAATTAGTTGCCACCCCAAAAATAATTAATGTAGCAGCTTCTAAAAGTCAATTAAAATGGTAGAAGGACTATTGGGGAAAATGAGAGCAATTCAAGAAAGTAAGGAGAAATATTCAGCAACATGTTAAGGGAGACAAAAAATACTGAAGAAATTAATACCTTAAAATATAGAATAAGCTAATAGGTAACAGAGGCATACAATCCATTGAAAAGAAAAAATGTCTTAAATATAATTTGCAATATGGAAAAGGAGGTACAAAAGCTCATTCAAGAAAAGCATACCTTAAAATTAGAAATGGTAAAGGGGAAGCTAAGGTTTCCATGAGACATCAAGAAACAACCAAATGAAATTTAAAGAATGAAAAAAGGAAGAAAATGTGAAATATTTCATTGAAAAAATAACTGATCAAGAAAACACATCCAGGAAATATACTCTAAGAATTTTTAGACTACCTAAAAACAATGTTAAAAAAGAGAACTTTAGGCACCATCATTCAAGAAATTATTGAGGAAAAAACTGAGCATGACTATGAATTAAATGTAACATGAAATTAAATCTAATAATTATATTAAATTTTTATAATAATTTTCATATATGACATGGCATATAGAATAAAGAGTTGCCTAAAAGCTTAGAAGGCCTAGTGTTCACATACTGCCTTTGAAATACATCCATTTTATTACTACAAAAAGGTAATTTGTCCAAGGTTTAAGATATGATTTTTTTCACATAAAAACTATAGCTCATGAATTTGAATTGATGGATTTGTCTTTGTTAGTTTTCTAATATGATTGAAGAAATTTGGGCAAAGACAAAAGTTGAATCTGCAAAGCAATGAGAGCTCAGACCATTTGGAATACACAAATCATTGGAGGAAGGGAGACTGTTCCAATGGAAGCCTGAGTGAGAGACAGTTAGGGGCCCCACCTGCCTGGGAATTCACTTGGCTGCTTCTGCCTGAAGGTGGAGAACAGACCCCTCTCATCTCTTCTCTGGTCATTGCCTTCTACTTACACTGTGAGCTGAAGAGATATTTGGTCTTGCTCCAGAAGAGACTTGTTAGCAGTACTGCTATTATCTACCTATAGGAGAAGATATTTTTTTGTTTGTTTTCTGAAGAAACTTTCAAAAGCATGAAGGTCCACAATACTTATAAAGTCACAGAGTCAGATTAATATGAAATTGAAAAATATTTGACAAAATAAATGAAAATATTATAGAATACATAATAATCATAATTTTAAAACTAAATCAATGGCCAACAGGACTCTTCTGGTATAGCTGGATGAACCCAGTTTAAATTTAATTTTAATACTACTATCCTAGAGCACTAAAAGTCCAAGTGATTTACATGCCCAATGTCAAATAGCTCTTTTATGTCAGCTTGTTTTCTTGGATTTGAGGACAACTCTCCAGCCATTATTCTGCACCATCTCTCACACTAGTCATTGTAATCTAATCAAATAACTTTTTAAAAGGATTTAGTTATATAAATGAAGTAGAGAGGCACTTTTTCATACATACATACAACATCACATAAGAAAGGACAATTTCCTTTAATTACTCCCATAGGCCAAACTCTAAGCTAATAGAGTTGAAATATTTTCTTTCTGAAAATACTGAGAGCAAATTAAAGTTATGCATTGCATCTTGCAAAAAAAGAAAATAAAAACAATTCATTTGCTGAATGTTACATCAAGTCAGTTCAGTCTTCTAAACAAATTGAAGTATACTTTTACATTTGGTTTTCCCCTGCCTTATCTTCAAGTCATTGCAAGAAATGTTTGTGCACTGTTTCAGACTGGCTCACCAATGAAAAGGTAATTAGATTTTTATTCATATCTCACTTCCTTTTAGTTAAACTTTTATTTATTTTACTTGTGCAAAAAAACTAATTAACATGATTTGGAATGGAGAAGAATTGCCAATTGTTTCTAAATGTTATATAGCTAAGCATTCCTCATAGCCACTCCAAGCACTATCACCAAATGGCTTAGTTCCACCAGGTCTTTAAATGTACTTTAGAATCAGAAATAACACCCTGATACCTATGCTCATGCTTGTCAGCAATTAGATCTTTGAAGAAGATTCATCCTTGATGAAAATTCAAACTGGCTAAGATCAATATGATTATCTAAGTCAGAGAAATGATTTAATAGTGACAAGCGTCTTCAGCAACCCTGATGACAGTCAGCTAATCAACTTTGTATTTTTAAGTTTGATTTCTGTTTTTCAGGTGTAATCAGTAAGCCTTTAATTCACTGCTCAGTACACCTTAAAGGACTTAAATGTCTTCCATATTAGATTTCATTCTAGCTGTTTCCCCACATTAATGAGTGCAAATTAATTGCACGTGACTAGTATCCCATTTTTATAAAATCAACTGATAGCAATGAGTTTTTACAAAATATAATTTACTAGACCATATTTAGTCCCAAGAGGTAGAGGGTCAGACCCCTCTCCTAATAATATTGCTAACTACAAGACACCCACAGCCAGGAAAAGACAAATGAAGAGAATAAAACAAAGTGTGATTTAGCTAACAAATGCCTTTTTGAAAGTCATTTTTTCCAGTTCTAGCTTTGTGGATAGTTAAAAGAATCCTACTCACCCAGTGATTTTTATCTATACATATATATACTCCAAATTATCTCCATGATTACTCTCCAGGAAGTAGTACACTCAAACTATTCCATCTGGTGAATTACAATAGTTAACATGCCGCATATGCTTATGACTGGGTTCATTAGTCATTTTATTTTATACAGGTTTCTATCTACTTTTTCCTCTTTGAAATGTACTGACCTTCCCACAAGTTCTTATTAGCACTCATTCAATTGAAAGTTTTATCCTTTAAGATCAGTAACTCCCATGTATCTCATGAAGTCATTTCCTGTGATTCTTAGCAAAAAGTAACCACAGATGTCTTATTTTTACTGAAAGCTTCCTATGAATTTATAATGATATCAATGGTATTAATAATAATAACATTTAACTATTGCATAGCACTTTGAAGTTTGTGAAGTGATGCATGCAAATTTTCTCATTTGACATGTTAATACTTTATTTTGTAAAATGTTAATCACTTTTGTGTCTTTTCTTCTTGAACCCTATATAATAACCTCAATGGAGTCAGGAACATTGTTTATTATTATTATTATTATTTATTATTACTATTATTCTCTCCATATAATATGTGCTTACTAAATTTTATGGATTTAGAATTTGAATTAGCTTTAAAAACTGGTTATTGTTTCTGCTTTACATTAAGAAAATCCAACCCATAGTCAAAAATTCCCATTAGCCAAAAAAAGAGCTAAATTCTTCTAGTTTGACAACCCATGTAAACATCGTCACATAAAGAAGACTCAAGGTCAGTTTGTCTTTTGAGTGGATCACTGCCTGAGCATCAAGTCAGAGTTCTCCAAATCATGGATTCTTTTGGACATGAAACAATTTGATTGGAGAGATATCTCTAAATGTTCAGATGACCTTAGCTTAGTCTTTGATACTTAATTTAATTTATATCCATTTTCTTCATATTCACTATTTACCTTGCTATTATTTAGTGAAATTCAGGGACAATAAGGAAATAGTATCTGCCATTGAAGATTTTACCATTTACTAAGAAGAGGTGAGCAACATATACAAACAAAATTAAATATGAAGCAACCTGATCCAAGAAAAAGTATAATATTGAAAATTAATATTATGCCAAATGTAATATGTTAAATGTAGTATTTAGAAATTAGTTTGGAAATAAAATGTTAGTAAAAATATTTTTGTGGTTGCAATTTATAAAATAAATAACCCTTAAGTCCGAAGTATTATAGTAGCTTTAAATAATTTAATTTTAATATAAATATAGTCTAAGAAAGATATAAGGAGGGAAGAAATTAAAAAAAAAACATTTCCTAACCTACCACCTTAATTTTACCAGCCCACAAGAGTGTCTTCCCCTCAAGTCACCAGTGCCAATTCACAGAAAGACAATGTCCTTCAGAGAAGATCCTGATCTCCTCTATGTTCTCATTTTTTATAGTCCTCTTTCTCCATGCCCCTTCCTTTCTCTGTGTGCTGATCTATCACATCTCAGGAACCAATCAAAGTTTATTTGACTGGGACCCATAACCCTTAGTTCTGGGTCATGGTCCTATGGCTTTTAATCTGTGATCTCTGTTTGGAGATCTAATTTGCTAATGGGCTGTCTCTGAGGAGCAGAAAGTTCATGACCCTGGGAAGAAGGTGTTCTCTTTAACCAAAGGTAATAAATCAAAGATAGTGGAAGCATGGCAAGATTACCTGAATTTATGGCTAAATAGTTCATGAAACAGTAGTCCAAGGTTAGTCACTTGATGCTCTCTAAGATCATTGGATAATGGAATTTATACTAATTCATTCACCTTTCAAAATAGTTCAGTTCAGGAAAACAAGTCAAAAAGAAGTCAGATTTTGTGATGCCTTTTCTCACAGTTCCTCTGAGAGACTCACAATACACTATCCTTACTTGACTCCCTTGCTTCAAGCATAACTTTTTTTTATTAACCCTGCCTATAACCTATATTTATGAACTGATTCTGTCTGTGTCTCAGCCCTAAATAGACTAAATATTAGAGACTGGAATAGGAATGTGATATTCTGAGAGTTTATGCAATTTGCAGTAATACCACCTTCTAGACGTTTATTTCAATGAGCCTTCAATCTGTCAAATATAGTATATCTAGTAGAGTAGTTTCATACTATCCTCTACAATGGATGAATTGTAGTGTGTAACTAGGAAAAAGAAAAATATTGCAGTTTATTGATAAACTTGATACATTGCAATTGTTTGACAAATTTTAATATTAAAATACATAATGTGTCTTCCTACTACAACATTTTTTTTACACAATCTTACAATGAGTTCTGTTAATAATGGTACTTTTGAGTATTGTAATAAATGTACTTCCTCACTAATTTGATGATACTTTAATGGAGTCAAAAGGGGGCTTGTTGAGAAGGAACTGAATGTGAAGGAGATGTGACTCAAGGTGAGTTGGCTCCAACTCTTCTTTCACCTCTCTTGAATGAGGCTGCTGAGAGGTGGTGTACAGGTATTAAGGGACTCCCTGATGTGAAAGGGTGATGGAGACAGGGAGAAGGGATCTCTCTCCTAACAGACAGACCCAAGGATAACCTCAGATTTCCAGGCACAGAGAGGATCCAGAGACAAACTTTCCTGGAGACCTCGCCCCAACCAGGGAGGGTTATGATGGTTCCCTGTTAAACCTGATTTCAGATACCTCCTCTAGGCTCCCAAGCCAAATCACTTAATAGATGATCTGACTGCAAGTTAAATATTTAATGACTAGATAAAGGGCAGGAAAGGGAGATGGAAAGAGAGTCTCAGTGTCCTTAATTGTTTCCTAACCACTGTCTTTCACCCAGGTCACTGTAGAGCAGGTTTCACTGTCTCAAACCCACACTAGTTTCCCAAACTATCTATTAGATATTTAACCAAGGTAATGGCAAAACAGGTGCAAGAGGACTGTAGAGGGGTACCTGGCTCTCCTTGATGGTGAGTCCATGACTCCCTCACTAGGAGGGTCTGATCCTCTCTTATGATGTTTCTTGAGGTATCAATCAGACTGCTGATATCTATAGACAGAAGAAAGTTTGAACCTTAAACAGATCTGTCTCCTTATGGCTCTTGGTGGGGTCTTGTAAGGACCAGCCTGCGGTCCCTATATATATTTTTACCTTTGGATGATTACCTGAGAAGGAGAAGGGAGACTGAAGGAAATAGGTGAATAATAAAGACTCAGAGACAATACGTTAAAACACATGGGGAGTGGCACGATCTCCATGAATATTTCCCATGGACAAGTGTGCCATAGAATTAATGGGAAATATGAGGAATAAGAAAACACGTAGGGAGTAAGAACTCCTTAATGCCTCCTATGGACAAGAGTGCCAGAGGATTAATAGGAAGGAAGCATGGGAGCTGTACAGCATAATGAGGAAAGAGAGATCAGGAGGAAAAGATAGGACAGAGCACTCCGAAGATCTAGGGAAGTAAGAGAGAGATTCACGCTTGTTCCCCAGTATTTATTGGAGGTTTTAGGAATGTGGATTGGGAGGTGATCAATGAGTAACATGGCATAGGTTTTAACATTGGTTAAATTGACAATGACAAGATCAAAGAGGTGGAGATTAACCTGACATGTGCCTTGCAAAGGAATGTGGTCTGACAAGGTGTGGTGAGCTAGGCCCCTGTGGCCACTCAGGAATTTTCTTGCCCTTTGGACTGTAACTTCTATACAATGATCATTAAGTGATCTGACTGTGTGTGGTAAATGAATATAAATGATACAATATCAATACATCAACCATACTTCCCAGATGCTAACATGCCTGTTATATGCTACAGGTCTTCAGCAAGGTAAATCACATCCTGCTAGGTTGAGGTCTCAGATCAAAAGCCCAGAGTTCCATTTGGATCTTTCCCAGATCTCTTTTCTTCTCCCAGGATGCTTTTCTCTTCAACTGATGTCATTGACACCCAAGCTCCTGCAAAATTCTATCTTTGCCTCCTGCATCCTTTCTTACAGTTCACAACATTTTGGCACTTTTATTCAAATCTTCCTCATGGAACAAATTTTCACTGAATTGGAATTTTTGAAGATAGCATTGATGAACTGTTCATTTCCCCCAAGTCTAGTCTTAATTTATAGCCAGCCCAGGGGTTTTCAATGTGGTGTGAAATAAGATGAGTGGTCAGGGCTCTGAAGAATTTTAATCTCCATCTCATGGACAAAATTTTAACCTTTCAGCATGTGTCACATGATGTAAGACTATGTATTCCATTTTCATTTGATAAGTTTTTCAATAGTTCCTGAATAATTTAACTTCTTGGTATGTTATTTTATTTGCCACAGTCCATTATTCTCTCAAAAGATAAAACTTTATAGAAATTTTAAAAAATAAAAGAGGTTTTTTTTTGGTGAATCATTAGATATTTTACAGTCAAATTAAGATCCCTAGGTCATGAAAGTTTTAATGGTTATTCAGTATTTCTGGCAATGGTTTTTATCATAGTCTTAAATGGAAAAAAATGATTCCCTTATATACACACATTTATGTGTATGTATATATATATATATATATATATATATATATACATACACATATATACTTATATCCCAGTCTTTGAAAGTCATAATGTTAAAAATAACTCCTTCTTATAATTGTTTGGCATATTTTGGACCTCATCTTCATATTGTTCTATTGACATCAAGAAACTTTCAATCAAGACCATCTGGAGTATAGGTCATGTGAAGAGTAAAAGGGTACAAGAATAGATACATAGGAAAAGAGTTGGTTTTGAATAGTTTTATATTAATCTAATAAACACTTCTCTAGATATCATATTTAACCAAAGTAGTTGAGATCACCAAATGAAAAGACTATTGTTATTTGAAAGTCCAAAGATCCATGTTACTCAAAAAGAAATGACAGAAAATTTGTCCTAGTACAGTGATTTTCAAACATTTTAGTCTCAAATTTTTTTCCTTTGTAAAAGACATTGGAAAAATGATATCTTAAATATTAAGGGCCCTTATATGTGGGCTGTATCTGTTGATGTTTACTCTATTAGAAATTAAAATGGACAAATTTAAAAGTTTATTAATTTATGTAAAATAATACACATATTGAATATTAATATATTGTATTGAAAAATAACAGTATTTACATAATAAAGAATAGTGTGAATAGATGTATTTATACAAATTAGGAAATTTTCTTTAATATTTCACTTATTCTCATATCTTGATTTTAATTCAACATATTTTAATATGGTGTTTTTGTAAGTAAAGGAAGAAAATTAAGTCTTACAGAGACATATAACTGGAAAACAGAGGTATATTTTTAAAAATCATCTCAGTATTATTGTGAAAATAGCTTTGACCTTAAGGACTCCAAAAAAGAGTCACCAGGACCTTTAGGGGTCTGGGGAACAGTTTTTGAGAACTATTGACTTGTGGAATCATATGAGGAGGGTAAAGATAGCCCTGTCTGGATCAGGGTCTCTGGAACACTAGGGAAAGCAGTTGAATAAAATATATCTATATTTCTATATCTATGTGTATATATATATATATATGTATATATATATATATATATATATATGTATCTATGTCTATATCTCTATCTACAATTTAGGTTGGATTTCCTTGGAATGCCTGGAAGGAAGATATATCATTAGAAGTGAAATAGACTGCTTCTGAGCTGAAGCAGAATCATACGGATCAATGGGAAATCTGTGTGGAAGAAATAAACCTTGAAGTTTGTGACCAGATCATGAGCTGATGTAGAACTAGAAAATATGTGTGTTCAGGTAACATATGTGAAAAGACATATACAAGGATTTGGTATGTTGGAGGTACATCATGTGAAGAATATGTATTTAAGGAACAAGTATAGCCAGGGTAACTCACACTTCATATGAAATTGTCATTGTCCTCCATCAACATAATCACTCTTTTTGATAGCAGTGATCTGGAATCAGGAAGATATCAATTAAATTCTGGTCTGAAGAGAATAAGAATCCCTAATTCTGTTTCTTTTTAAGTAACACCCCTATTTTCAAAATTAATTAGTATTTAGCCACAATGTTATTAATCTGGGACAATGCTTAATTAGTGATTAACAGAATTATAGTAAGATTAATCAAAATCCTGAAATTATATTTTATAAGGGAAAAATCTAATCTATGCAATAAGTCTCATTGTCTCCTCCTTTTCTCATAAGCTACTATTTGCAATAGGGTACATAGGGTGTGACTCATCAAGTAAGTGAAAAGCTTATCAACTATATTATACATGTCTAAAAGATGAGTAGTGGAGGCCTTGGAAATGTGCTGACCATTTGACCTAGAGACATTGCTAGTATATTATACTGAAGACTATCCTAATGATTCAGGACTCAATAAGAAGCCAATAACCTCCTCAAAAAGATAGCATTCAATCATCTCTAGAGAAATGCAGATTCCACCCATTTTCCATGAACAAAAGGCTTAACCATATTTGGCACACAGAGATATCCTGGGCAGAAAGATATTTAGATGGAACAGATATCTGGTAGAGGTATCTCCTATTTTCCAACTATCCTAGGATTGGTGTTTGACTTTTGAGGTGTGATCTTGAATGATGTGTTTTTAGAATATAAAAAGGGGGAAAACTCTCATTCAGGATTCTTAGATCACGAGGAAAATATAATGACCCAACTTTGTTGAGAGACACCAGTGTGCTCTCATTAAACCTGTTATTGATCTTACTTGCTATGAGACCATGGGCAAATAATCTGAGCATCCTTCTTCTGTTTCCTCAAATGTAAAATATTAAAAACAAAAGCATTTACTTCCTAGGGTTGTTATGAGGATGGAATAATATAGTATTTGAACAAAGAAATTGTCATAGTGCCTGGCACATAGGCACTTATTAAATGTTTATTCCTTTCCTTCCTGCTTGATAATACTCTTTTTATAATATCTTTCATAGGTTTTAGTATTAGGACCATATTTGCCTTAAAAATTAGTCTGGTAGAACATCCTAAATTAAATAAGAATCATATCTTTACAATAATTTTCATCATCTCAGTATTATTTTCTTTAAATATTTGATAGGTTTTCATTACTAATCCATTTAGATGAGGTGACCCCTCTAGTGACATTCTGAGAAAAACAAGCAAACAAACAAACAGGAAATACAGCAAATTATAATAGAACCTGGGGCAGGATGGACATGATGTAATGATCTTAATAATAAAAAGGAAAACATTTTGAAAACCTTTAGTATTCTGATCAGTTCAATCACTTATGATGACAACAGAAACTAAGTAAGGAAGAAAAATTTCTACCCTAAATTCATATATTTCCTTTTTTTCTTTCTATATTTAAATGTTCAAGTATTATATAAAATGAGAAGGAGGATTTGGGTTGTGAACTATGTATATTATGTCCTTCTTTGAAATAAAGCCATGGAATTATTCCTCTCAGATCTTTGCTCTGGACTCTCCAGAGATTTTTCACCAGGATACAGGAGCCAATTCATTCTAGATTCACTCTGCTATTTATTTTTCCCCTGAGATGCAGCAAACTCTTCTTCTGATTTATCCATTCCTCCTAGAACCTACATTTTAAGGCAAATGTCTAGACAAACCAGGTTTTCATCCCTCTTTAAGCTTCAGTTGTAATTCTGCTCCTTGTAATCCCATCTACTATCCATGTGTTTATTTCTCTCTGAACTTCCTCCATGATACCACCCATCTGAATACCTTTCTCTCCCCCCAATTCCTTTTCACCTTCCTTTTTGTCTCTTCTTAATACATTTGAATGTAAGCTTTTGGAAGAAAAGGACTATTACTTTTGCTTCATACAATGATTGACATTAAGTGAACACTTAAAAGCTTGTTAACTTAATTGCAAAGTGTCAAATAATTGTTAAGTATACATGTGTGTTTGCTTTGCTTTGCTTCTTTTTCATATTTACTTAAACACTGAAATTTCCCATAACATGGTAAGAAAAAACAAACCCTGAATATCAATTTAATTATTCACTATTAGGCTAAATTCTAAATATTTTCTTGTTTATCTTGTTCCCAAACCAGTTGTCTCAAATCCTTTTTTATGTCTACTTTGTTATGGATTGTGGTCATTGCCATAATAAAGAGGCTAATAATCTCCTTAGAAACTCCCTGCTACTTGCCTTGAGGACTAAATGACCCAATGAACATTATTCATTTTATTTTCTGTTTGGAGTACCTTTTAAAAGGGATTCAGGAAATGGAATTTCATTTTCTGGAAGCTTATCTAAATTCATTTGCTCAGGACTTGAAACTCTAAGTGAATGATTCCTCTATTGTACTCTTGGAGGTTTTTAAAAGTATATTTGTTCTGCTATTTAAAACCATGAAACAAAACAAAAAAATACATTGAAGAAAGTTTAAATAATTTTCCTTTGAAAATTAATGTATAAACTGATGCCAGTGACCTTTTTTAAAATCCTATCAAGCTAATGTCTTGAACCTCTGAGTCACATTTTTTCTCAGACAAACTTTTAAAAAAATCTTTATAGTTATTGCATCCATTTCTTTGGGTCTCTCATTCTCATTTTCTTCTAAAGAAGTTTCTGATAATGATTCAAAAGAAAATGCTCCTTCTCAAAAATTATCACTGATCTCTCGATGCCAGATTATTGATTTGTTTAAATTCTTAATCCTTCTTGACCTCTCTGCAACATTTTGCACTATTCACCATCTTTTCCTCTTTGATATTCTCTCTTTTATGATTTTCATGAAACTTCTCTCCTGATTCACCTCTAACTTAACTAAATACTTTTTAGTCTTATTTTAAATAGTTGGATCATTATGCATTTCATGACCTCTAAGTGTAGTGATTCCATCCTGAGACCTCTTAAATATAGATAGAAATATCTCTATCTTTTCTTCCACCAAAGTTATCAGATTGTACAGATCCAATTACCATATCAATGTAACAAGACTCCAAGATATATAGACATATCCATGAATCTCTCTCTCTCTCTCTCTCTCTCTCTCTCTCTATATATATATATATATATATATATATATATATATATATAATGGTAAATATATAGAGAGAAATATATATATATATCATTGTATATAGAAAGAAGATGATCATTATAAATCCCTACACTATAATTATTAGGACAATTAAAAAGAGTATATACATTGACAGAGGATATGGCTCTATGTTGAATATGATGGGATGATATAAAAACTCAAATCAAATTGAACCGTAAGGAAGAGAAAAGCATTGGTAGGAGAGGGAAAGGAAAAACAAAATGGGGTAAATTACTGCACATAAAAGGGGCATGAAAGAACTTTTACAATGAAGGGAAAGTTAGGATAGGTGGAAAGGGAAACATGAAAATTATTCTCATTGGAATTGGGTTAATAAAGGAAGATCATATATAATCAATTGGGTATAGAAATTTATCTTATCTTAGAGCCATGTTGGTGAATCTATGGCATATGTGCTAGAGCATCCTGAAGGGATGCTTCCTTCCCCCTCTCTACATATGCCTGAGGACATTTCCCACATAACCTGCCCTTCTGCCCAGTAGCCCAATGGGAGTGCTTTCTCCCTTAATGTAGTAATATTGAGTCACTCACATGTGGCATGAGAGTTGCAGTTTGGGTATTTAGTCTCTAAAAGTTTTGCCCTAGAGGAAATAGAAGGGGACAGAGGAAAGAGAATGGGGTGAGGCTGAAAGAAAAGACTTCAAATTCAGTGATGTGGTGGTTCAGAAACTAAACAGAGGAAAATAACATGGAGAGTAATATATGCCAGTCCCAATGGTGCATATTTTTACAAGTCTCTTTGAAAAAGGCCTCATTTCTTTAACATATAGAGAAATTAATTGAACCAAATAAAAAACATATCATTCCCCAATTTATAAATGTTCCAAGAATAATATGAATGGGTAGTTCACAGACAATGTAATTGAAGCTAACTCATCATGTAAAAACCTTCAAAGTCACTGTGAGTTAAAGAAATGCAAATTTTAACAACTCTGAGGTACTACCCCACAGCAATCAAATTGACTATTGTGACAGAAAAAGAAAATGAAAACACTTGTAGGGATGCTGGGAAACTGGGACACTCATTCACAGTTTGGGGAGTTATGGACTGAGTCAACCAGTCTGGAGAACAATTTAGACCTATGTCCAAGGGGCTATATAAAACAGTACATATTCTTCAATCCAACAATATCATTACTAGGTTTGTATCCCAGCAAGATTAAAAAAAAAAAAGATGGGTGGAGGTGGAGGAAGGATCTATACATATTTAAAGCACCTCTTTATATGGGGTAAAGAATTGGAAACAAAGGTATATCCATCAATTGGGCAAGGCTGAATGTCAAAGTGAATGATTGTAATAAATACTATTGTGCTGTAAGAAATGATTAGCAAAAGGATCTCCGAAAAATCTGCAAAAACTCACATGAACTGAAGCAGAGTGGAATGAGCAGAATCAGTAGACCATTGTACACAATGAAAGCAAAACTATAGAATGAAAAACTGTGAATATTGAATTAGGTATTCTCATCAATGATCAAAAACAATTCCAAAGGAAGGTCAAATTATATGAAAAAATGATTATTGGGTGAAGAAATAAAAGCTACATATAAACATACGACAAAAGGCTCTAAACCATTATTGAGAGAAATAAAAATCAAAACAACTCTGATATATCATTTCCCACCTAGCAGATTGGCTAAAATGATGAAAAAAAAAGCAAAATGACAAATGTTGGAATTGATGTGGAAAAATGTAGACATTAATATAATGTTGGTAGCACTGTGAACTGATCCAACAATTATATAGAGAAATATGAAAATATTACCAGAGAGCTATAAAATTGTGTGTACCCTTTCAATTCTACTGTTTACTGTTGGGCCTTTTTCTCAGGGAGACCAAGGAAAATGTAAAGGAATCTATATGTTCTAAAATATTTATAGCCGCTTTTTTGTGTGGTAAAGAACTGAAAAGAGAGGGGGAAGTGAAATGGAGAGAAAGAGGGAGGGATGGATGGAGGCAGGCAGGGAGGGAGAGAATTATTTATCTAAAACAGAGAAGAGTACTTAGGACATATCTCACAGATGAGAAGGGAGAAAAGATGGAGTTTTGACATTCAAAGATCACTCTATTGGAAATACGAATTACATTTGAACAATGATTTATGTATAACACAGTGGAATTGCTTGTCAGCTTTGGGAGAAGGGAGGGAAAAAAGGTGCGGAAAATAATGAATCATGTAAATGTGGGGAAAAAATCTAAATAAATAAATAAAAAGAAGGGCGAATAGAAAAGTTGGCACTCAAAAAAAGTATGAAAATGTAACCAGAAAAGTGAAAACTTAAGGGTTTCATTAAACTTAAATTAATTATATTTATGCATGTAAAGGAAAAAAACTAAGATGCTTCATATACCTAAGATATAAATGTACTCAAGATATCTAAAGTAATTGAAATCCTTGAGAATTGTATCAAGATGCACCATGCATATTGAAGCCGCATCATTCATTCACATCCAGACCTGGACAAACTTTCTGCTTCTTTTCATAACTATTACTTGTTGTGTAAACCTTAAAATTCCTTAGACTTATAAATGTTGGAAATTTCACCATTGGGAAATTTTATACTTGGAAAATTTCTTACTGATAGTCTATTGGAATGTGAACCCCATTGGCATGGGAGGTTCCTCCTCCTCCCTTCTTAAGATTACTTTAGGACAGAAACCTTTTGCTGAACAATGGAAAGGACTTTGACCTATGCTTAAGCATAGAACAGGAATTTCTTTGAGTCATGATTGATTTTAGAATTGATACAATGGAGATACTTGGAATCAATCTCCACCCTACTCAGTCCTAACAGGATTGAGGAAGGGCTGCAGCATAGATCAAAATTTAATTATTCCAATCTCTACCCTACTCAGGTTAACAGGATTTAGGAAGGGCTGTAGCAAAGGATCACAGATTTAATTATTTGAAAATATGACCTTCAACAGACATGTGCAAAGCCAGAGACCTCTGGGAGGTCCTGGGTTAAGCTAGAGCCTCCATTGGCACAGGGAAATTGATAGACAGTGATTGGTAGATGTGAGAACTGAGGGGAGGGAACTTGGATGGTTTCCTTAAAGATAGGGGGTGGTGGTTGAGGAGTTTGTCTGAGTGGTTGGAGTGTGCTCTGAGAAGCTTGCTCTGAAGGAAGCTGAAGGTAGGGGCCTCTGAGACTGTTTCTCCATTTTGGTCACGTGAGTAATAGGGACTGATCTCTTTTCTTTGCCCCAGCTCTCTAAGGGCTTGGGCCTTTTGGCCCAGCCTAAACAGAAGGGGTATTTAAGCCCTATTCCCTTCCCTCCCCTTTCTCTCTCCCTCTCTCTCTCTCTATCTCTAATTCCTTTCTTCCTCCTGTTTGTAATTAAACTCCATAAAAGGTTGACTGCTGACTTGAGTTTTCATTTAGGAATTACATAGCTGAATTCCTTGGTGACCTTAAATTAATATATATCAGTCTTTTAAAGTGATTTTCTTGTAACAGTTGTTAGTAGAAGTATAAATTTAGTATATTTTCAGTTTGGAACTGTATGGTTCCCTTTGTCCTCTATATTTTATGGAACTGAGATCATCAGATCTTTTTTTCAATATTTCATCTCAAAGTTCATTATGGGCAAAAATTTCTTGAAAGCCAACCAATAAGTATTGAGTAACTGCTGATGATATTCTAGGAATTACACTAAGCATATACACATTTATTATGCTGGAAGTTCCTAATAAAGTCCCTCACCCTCTATCAGCTTCTTCATCTTTTACCATGATTTTCACCATTTTTTTCTTCGAGGATGTCACCATGTCATTACTTGTCTGCTTGCTCAAATACATTTAGTGATGCAAATTGACTTATTCCTTTCAATGCCATAATATTATATATGTGTTCACACATTTACAAATACACATGCAGTTAGGCAAATTTCTGTGGACATTATATATATATATATATATATATATATATATATATATATATATATATACATATGTATATATATATACACACACACATATATGTGTGTGTATGAATATTATATATATGGATATTATATATATTACATAATTATAAATATATGGTTATACTATACTTGGGTGAATCTATATGGATTAAAAGTAATCAACATAGATTCACCCAAGTACATATATACCTATATATATGTATAGAGTAACAAAATGTTAAACAAGTAATCCTTTTTTTCATTTCATTCCCTTTTCTTCTTTATTTATCTAATAGAAAATAGAGCTTAAGTAAGAGTGCTAATGCCACTGCCCATATCAGGTTACATGATAACTGAACTATGTGTTTAAATGCACAAAAACAATAAAGTTTCCATGTATATATATATAGAGAGAGGTCTAAATAGTTAGATAAGCCTTTTGATATTGTTTGGAAAAATATAGAAAAAATCCATAAAATTTAAGCTATTTAATTTAGAATATAATGTCTCAATTATTGGGATCTTTCAAGGGAGAAGTACATGAAAACTTGCTAGAGATATTAACATAGGATCTGTTCCATAAATATAGATTAGACTTGATAAACTCTGATCTTCATTTCTAGGATTCAGTATCCTTCCTACCTTCCTTTATCCATCTATCCATTCTTCAACATATTTTTACATTCTAATTTTATTCATATGTACATACCTACTTACTTATGTATGTGTGTATATTTATCTGTCTTTCTAGACTTAGATAAAGAACCCATAGAGACTTTTAGATTGGGTCTCCCTATCTTAACTAGCCTGGCAATGCAATATTCATTCATTATTATTCATATTCTAGTATAAGGATACTTAATCTGCTCTGTTTCCAATCTGGACTGGATCAAACCTTCTCAGGCAATCTGAAATTCTTCTCTTCTAAAAGAGCTCAGTATGTTAATGTCAAAAATTTAGTATGGGTACCTGAATAGCACAACCCATTACAGCTAAGAACTCTACAAATATTGTTCCTGCAATGAGAGGCATGTACCAACAGACTTTCCTTAGTGTTCTTTCCATAGATACTATTCCATTCTTCAGAAATCAATTTTGCTTTTTCCCCTCAGACTATACAAAGTCTGTACTCAAAATGAATCTCTCCATTTATTTTCCTGCAATACTGAATAATCTGACTTCTGATATTGACTTCCTGCAATTCATGCCTATAATGCTGAGCTTGAAGGTCTTCTTTAGTAAATCTTCATCACATTGAATTTTACTGATTAAACTGCATTCAAATCGCATAGGCTATTGTTTAAATATTCTGTTAACATCTCTCTATTGGATAAGTCTTCAGGAGCAGAATCAGTTTTGAGCCAACACACACATGACAATGCTTATTGAACTTCAATTTAATTTAAAATTAATAATTATATTTTGACATTTGTAATGAGATATATTTCCATAATTTATTAGGAATAATGGTGGAATTGACAATATACTCCAAAAAATTGAACATATATATACACACACACATGCACAAACACACATACATATACACAGAAGCTCACATGCACAGGCATAGTTGATGCAAAGAGAACATCAAATGAAGTATTGAAATAACCCACAGATAAATGAATGAAATAAATCCTCACCATAGATATAATTTCATTATTCTATAGAAAAGTTGTGATTTGCCTCCATTCAGAATTCAGATGTGAAGGTTAAGTTATTTTCGTGAATTCTTTTACATTAAAAAAATCTTTGTCTTTGGTTTTTGAGAAGTTGAAGTCTATACTATTAAAATATATTAAGAATCACTCTCCTTTTCCTTACATCAGACTCTATAGAATTAAGAAAAAATAAATAACATTATTAAAAATGTAAGCAAAGATGACATGAGGAGGTAGGAATTAATTTGTATTAAATGATACTTTATTCTTACATATTATTTATATTTATTTAAAATTAGAGTTAAAGAAAAAGATATATCAATCAAATTATCTTTTTTTTTAATTTTGATTCCCTTAATTCTATATTTGGCTAGGAGGAAATCAAACTGATGGTAGATCCTGAATGCCAGTGGCTAAGTCAGGTTAAATGATAACTGAAGTATCCAATTAAACACATTTCTAAAATAAAATAAATTTCCCTATGCACTTCATACTTCTTTGAATAGATGGTACAGGAGAAAGTTTCTAAGTCTTATTAACCAAATTTCAGGAAGTTGAATTCAGGTTACCATGGACTTTAATTTAACTAGAACAGGCATTCCACCCACTCACCCACTGTCAGGTACAACAACCACCATAATAAAACATAATCCTATTAATTATCTATAGCATAACTAGGATGCATCCTATTCTCCCTCAGAAAAGTATCCAAACTAGTTCCCAAGTTTATTGAAAGTCATATGGGCATCATCCACAGGGAGTCAAAGAAATGCATTTTCCTATGAGTAGGAATGAACTATATAATTGCATTGTCAGCAGGAGATTGTTCCCATCTTTATTTATAAGTGTAAAGAACAGCTGCACCTGTATAACTATTTGAGACCATGGCTATGAAGAGGTTCTGGCTGCAGCTGCCACTATTATCTCACAGCTCCAGAGGAAGAAAGATAAAAGAGTTGGTAAGTTTCCGAAAAAGTCAGCTTGGAGTCTCCATAGTCTCCAGTCACCTCTATGTAGCAACAGTAGTGATGATGCTTTCCCTGATCCAAGTAGGGTAAGCACAATAGATCTTTTATCTTCTTTATGTTTGCAAGGGGAAAATAAACCTGCAGATGAAAGCTCTCCTCAAACCCAGCAGGTTTTTTCACTTTCACCCCACTAAGAGAGAAAGAGAGAGAGAGAGAGAGAGAGAGAGAGAGTCAAAAGAAGGAAAAATAGAGTATAGATTTCTAGAATATATATCCTTGATTCAAATGTAATTCACAATAATAAGTATTATTTGTGTAATATTTTCTTCACAACAAACATTGCATATAAAAGGTTGAAATATTTTCTTTGTTTTAAAAATCAAATCAAAACTGAGAAATTTGGAGTGACTTGTAATCATTACTGTACTACAGGTAAAATCATTATTTTAAATCACCCCTTTTTATTTTTAGTGCATGTTTCTATCAGACCCTATATGCAGCCTTTCTCATGTACACCTAAAGGCACAAAAGTTTAATACTTGATTATATATGGAGACCCTATATGTGATTGATGACATTCTATAATATTTCATGATATTTTTGATGTTTGACAATCATAAAAATACCATGAATGGGTGAGGCTTTCTCGGCCAGCGAGAAGCCATAAGGTAGAAAGATAGAAAAAGGATAGAAGTTTTGGATACCCCGAGGGGCATGGTAGAGCCAAGTTATAGATATGAGGTGGCAGAAATGAGTCAGAAACCAGGCCTTATTGATTATAATGGGGCCACAGCAGAACCCCGATCTTAGGATGTCACAGAGGCATAATCCATCCTGAGATCCACAATTAATACCACACAGGTCAGAAACATGATAGAGAAAAGAGAGTGCCTGGCCAAAAGCCAGGTCGCAGGTGGGAGAGATAGATAAGGAAAGGAATTAAAGATGGAGCTTGGCCAGAAGCCAAGCTCCAGCAAGGACAGACATCAGTGAAAGCTAAGATCCAAGAGAGGGCTGAGCTTGCTGTGGCCCTGTATTTAATCTCTTTGATATGCAAATATACACAATACATAGGGATGATTATCATTGGTTAATGATAAGGTATAGGTGTGGTTTCTCTTAGCCAGGTGAACACAAAGAAACCTGTTTTCCCACCTGACCTGGGGGAAGCTGGGGTCAAGGGTCAGAGGCTTTCCCAGCCATGCCCAAGACTGAGCATGCTCTCTTCTAAGACAATCTTTACATTCTGTTTCCCTTGTCCCTAGATAGGTGTGGACTGCTACAGAATGACATTGATAATTTAAAACCAAATTGTGATAAAGGCTCCATAGGAAGAAAACAAGCTATGTTGCCTACCTTCAAAGAACTTATAGACCATAAAATATAGCATTTAGTATATTCCTTTACTTTTGTGTTATAGGATTAACTAGGGTTTATTAATTTTGTCAAAGAAAAAATGTGTTTTATGAGCCTGAGATGAATTTACTTTTCTTTTAGATCATGTCTTTCCTTGCATTTGTGTAACTCCTTGCCATCAGACAGTCTCACTTGACATGAAGAGTCAAGACTTGTTTCAGTGGATTTCTAATTCCTAGGTCACTACACTTAAAATATAACATTTATTGGAATATTAATGAATGAAATAGGGCAATGGTAATATTGTAACTTTTATATGAGTGTCTTCTTTATAATCCTTTGTCAACATGGAAATCTAGAGATCCCCAGTTTATTTAATTGGGAGGTAGAAACCCCAGGTCTTGACCTTGTCACAGGAGAGGTTTCCCCCCTGAGGTCCCTCTTCACTAGAAAATAGACATCCACTTCAGGTGGGAGGCAGACCCCATCCAAAGTCAAGTAGCTCTTTTGTCTCCAGAAGCCTTTCTCAGTCTATCACACCCTCCTTCTGAGGATCGAACTCAGTACCTTCGGCTTGTAAGACTGTTGCACTACCTACTGCACCAAAGCTGAAGTGGATGTCTATTGTCTGGTGAAGAGGGACCTTCCCTCAAGGGGAAACCTCTCTTGTGACAAGGTCAAAACCTGGGGTTTCTACCTCCCAACTAAATTAACTGGGGATCTCTAGATTTCCATGTTGACACCTTCAATGGAACTTCTATAATATAATACTTTATTTTAAATTATTCAGAATTTCTTGTATAGCTTGTCTGTCAACTACAACAATCCATCTTACCTCCTTGTTGTAGAATTTTAGACTGTCTTGACTAGGGACACAGAAGCAATATGTCCAGGCTTGTTGCAGTATCTACAACAGTAACAACAACAAAAATGTTCTTTTTTGTATCATCTTGGGTTCAAGTTTTTCTATGCCTTAATTTCAAGAGCAGAATTTCAAGAATGCCTTTTTTTCCCACTGTGGAGCTCGGTTTAGGTGGTCAGGGCAAGGAGGAAAAAAAAGTAATGTATCACTTTCTGACCAACTATGTATCCTTCTCCTATTGCCTATTTTATTTAGTCTTCAAATGGTCTTAAAATAAAGCTGATAGAAGAAGCTGTAACAAACTTAGATGATTTTCTATGATATCTGAAGTAGGAAAATGGTCAAGGACAATCAGGGATTTTCTCAGTCCTTGTACAGAAGAAGAAAAAAGTAGGGTTTTTCCCCCCTATATTTATAATCTCTTTAAAAATTGAATGATAAATATTTTTTAAAGCAGTTAAACATGTAGCTTCAGAAGAAAGTCAAACTCTTGCCCAGATTTCACACAGTAATAGAAAATATTGACATGGATTACAATTTAGAATTAGAATTTCTGACATAATATCTATATTTCAAGAAAAAAGCCTATTATAGATAACATATTTTGATGTATTATTGACCTAAAATTCACACAAAAATGTAAAAATCATGGAGTAACAAAAATATACCTTAATTTGTGTTAAGGAAGACAAGAAAAAAAATGGCAATAGTAATGGTGAATTGAAGTTAGAAAATGGAAATAAGATTTAACTATTGATAAAGCTATAAAATTAAGAAAAAAATGAAGATAATGACTGCCTATTAATTTCTTTAAAATCCTCTCTGACTATGATGGGGAAATCTATGGCACACATCCCAATATTGAAATACACAGACCTATCTGTGGGCATGTAAGCCATCACCCACCAGAGTTAGTTACTAGAAAGGCAGAGGGACTTGGGTGGAACTGTTCCCTTCCCCCTCTCTACCACAGCTTTCCTCCCCTCTACTGAGCAGGACAATGGAAGTGCTTACTCCCTCCCCTGAGGGGAACTCTTGATCTATTCCCTTCCCTTTTCCCCTCATCTGTCTGGGGTAAAGGGGGGTAGGGGGGAGGTCAGCCTATGGTCTCTTGAGTTGGGGAAGGCATAGCATGTGGTCTCAAAAGGTTTTGCCTTCTCTGCTCTAGGTGGTATAGAATTCGAAGAATCAAAAATAGGTACTTTCACCTTAAACTAATTATATGATGTACTGCCTGCATGCAAATCATTGGTAGAATCCTTACTCTGAAAACAAATAATGTTTCTTTTTAATTTATTTTTAAAATTCTTACTTTCCATCTTAGAATGAAAACACTGTATTGGTTCCAGAGCAGAAGTATGGTAAGGGCAAGGCAATAGAGGTTGTGACTCATCCAGGATCACACAGGAAGGAAGTGTCTAAGTCCATATTTGAACCCAGGACTGTTCTCTATAGAACTGGCTCATAATCCCCTGAGATAACTAGCTGCCCCATACAACATATGTTTTAAGGAAAAATGTGATTCTATCTCATTGCCACTCAAGCTCCACTGTGGCCTGATAGCAAATGAGAAAATGTGTTCAGTTAATGCTTTGCAGAATTAAATTTTCTGTCTCTAAGTACATACACATTTTTAACATGCCATGGATGACTTCTTTAGAGACTATAACAAAGTTGGCAACTGTAATTTATTTTAGATGAGCAATAGTTATAGGAACTTATTTTTGGCAGTTGTATTTGGCCTGATTTCTTTTTATTTTTTTTAACATTTATTTATAATGCTGCCTGGGGGATATTTGGTTAGTACCACACTGAAAATTCAGAACAGTCTTTTAGCTGTCATATATAAATATCAATCACTGGGATCAAAGTATTAATCTTATAGACATATAAATATGAAGTCCTGTCATGATTTACTGTGTGAATGTATAACCAAAATTTGGGACTAGGGAAGCAGAAAAGACAGTAACTTCTTACTGTGCCCAGTTAAATATGATTTAAAGTAATAGAATATATTTGGTCTCCTTGCACATCCAAAAAAGAAAATGACATTTTCCATAGCAATATATAATAATAAAAGAACTTATTACATTTAAAAATTTTTTCAATCTTTAGCTCTGTTTTATAGGGATATTACTAAAAGTGTATTCAAAGAGTTAAACAGTACAGAAAAATAGTTGTGAAAAACTTTCTCAGGCCAGATTTGAACCTAGGACCTCCATCTCTAGGCCTGGCTCTCAATTCACTGAGCTACTCAGCTGACCAGCTGCCTAGCTGCACCCTCAATAAACTTTTAAAACCACTTATTTCAACTACTCTGTGGAAGACCCTGGATTAGATGATGACACTACCAAGGTTAAATTAGACACAATCTCTTGGCTTAGGTTTACTATTTAGTAAAAGAAATAACATACTACCATGTATAACTAGTAAATATTAGATATGTTAAAAATAAAGTATTATTGTAAATTAAAGAATAGTATCATTTTCTTTTAGATGGCAGGAACAATTAACCATATAGCCTTATCCTGAATTAGGATCTAAATACCAAAGTGGCACAATGGATAGCTTGCTGGGCACTGAGTCAAGAAGATTCACCTTTATGACTTAAAATGAGGCTTTAAACATACTAGCTATGACCCTGGACAATTTATTCAACATTATGTGCTTTAGTGTCTTATTCTGCAAAATAAGCATGAGAAAAAAATGAAAAATATCTCTAGCATTTTTCCATGAAAATTCTAAATGAGGTCAGGCAGAGCCAAACATGACTAATATGGCTGAAAAACAACAACAAATATAAATTCCCTGAAGGCAGAGTTTTGGATTTTATACTTCTGAATCCCTTTACAATCCCTATCCCAATGTGTACCATATTTTAAGTAATCAATAAATATCTGCCTGGTTTACTTGTTTCCCTTTTTTATTTAACCAGTATTTATTTTCATTAGATTGCCACTCAAGGGATATAACCTTCCTACATTCTCTAAATTTTGTCTTTGATATTATCTTATAGGAAGAAATAGTTCAACAAGAAAATGACTGAGGACAGATTATCAAAAATATTTCTTATAGTCTATGGTCAGAAATGTCAGAAACTCAGGCAACAAAATAAATCAAGGTTATGCACATCTCTAAAGAGAGACATTATCAATGAATTACAGTATGAAAAAGGTTTCATAGACATCATAAGCTTAAGAAGTAATCCTTCAGTGGTGGGTTGGGATTTTCATCACCTGAATATCATTGAGAAGGCATGTATTTATGTATATATATGTTCATATAAACTAATTAATATTCAAATTTGTGACATTTAAACAACAAAAGGTAAATAAATTATTTGCCAGGAAGTACTTCTTCCAAAGTCTATACCCACAACCGAGGTGATTCTTTCTATATTTTTGTGTATATTTGGGAAAATGATATTGTCACTATTCTTGACGCACTATCTTTTAATTAACTATTTTTAATTGACATCACATTTTGACTCATATAGTGAGTGAGTATGCAGGCAGGGAAGGGAAAAGTCATGTCTTCACTTCTTATTTCATTTGTGTAAGGAACGAGTGGTGAGGACAGTCTCCTCTACTAAATAAAGATCTCTATTTGTTAAGAAATTTAGTTTTAAAGAGTTTCCTGGGAAACGGTGGGTGAAAGTAATTTGTCCAGTAACTCTATGACTATATAGCTTGTATTTGATAGATGTCAGGATTCAGGCAAGGATTTCATAACTTTAGGTCTTTCTGTGAGCTATATGGTATAGACCAACTCATAATAAACGCATTTGATTATTTCAGATCATTTTAAAATAAGACAATTTTTTCATATAAACTGTTTAAATTGGCATTTCTATACTACTCTTCAAAAGTCCAAAACATCTCAGTGAATTGAAATCAATAACTTAAATTGTCACAAAGCAATAAATGTTTGAATTTTCCTCTTTACTGTGTAAAAATTGGCCAACAATCTTGTCTAGGAACATTTTATCATGGGCCATGAATTCTAATAGATTGAAGATATCCTGTGTACTGCATAAAATTATTATTCCCTTGAGATATCATAATCATCTTGTTTTAAAAAATCAATTTCTTTTTACTCTTTTAGTGAACTTCAGATCATATGCTCACAGAGAAATGAAAATCTGTCGATGCTTGGCTTCAAGGTTACTTTTTTTGTGCAAAACAAAGATAAATCCATGACAAAGGTTGATTCAGTATGTTTCTAATTCATTTCAAATGCTTAATAATATGTTAGAGATATTTAGGTAGATATCAGAAATGTTAGAATTAAAATAAACCATGGGGACTAAAATAGATTTAAATTATAGAAGATTAATATGCAACTATGCATTTTAAAAACCAACATCTAAATGTCTACCAAAATAATGAACTATCTTTGAGTTATAGTTACCTTAGATTTTAGATCTGCAAAGAATATAAGTAATCTTGACAAAAATCTTTATATAAGAGAAAATTCAGGCCCAGAAAAGGCAAATGACTTAACAAATGCTGTAGAGCTAATTACTGGCAAAATCATTCCTCAAGCTAAACTATATACTTTTTTTTAGCACAGTAAACTTAAATTATTTTTATAGGTGTCTGAAGATCAAGGATCTGTATTTAAATCTTGCAGTTAGAATTCTAACTTAAAAATGATGAGGCATTCAGAAGAGAATGGGCCATTATAGTCAAAACCAATTATTTTATTTTATTGATGAAGAAAATGAGGTCCAGTCATATTAATAGAGTGGTAAGGGCTCAGCAATGGGGGTCAAGTGACTTGCTCAGGGTCACACAGTTGGGAAGTGTCTGAGGTCAGATTTGAACCTAGGACCTCCCATCTCTAGGTCTGGCTCTCAATCCACTGAGCTACCCAGCTGCCCTCAACATCTATAGTTCTACATGTACTACAGAAAATAATATATTAGTAATTGATATAGATATTTTCCTTCTTTTTCAAATGATTTTTACTTCAAAATATTTTACTTCTTTCAATTCCCCTCAATCCTCAAATCTTATTTATGTTTTTGCTATTGACATGATAAATGTTTCCTCACTCTCCCTTTCAGTATTATGAAAAGGGAATTACACTCCCTTTGTTTTCTTTAATGTAATCAATCAGAAACTTGAAGATCCTTTAGCATTGATAGAAAGTACAGATACACCCTCAGAGAAAGGAAGTTGAAACCAATGATGCAGGAAATTTTTTCCACAAGCACTGCTCCTGTGCAGTGCCAAACAAATTAAGGAACCAGTATTGGTTCCTGAGATGTATTGTGGGAGAACCAGTGGGTAGAGAAAAGTACTTATAAGGGGAGACCCAGCATGAAGTGGGACATTTGGATTCACACTTGCTGTCTTCTATTTGGACTCTGGCTGTGGTGACTCTTGCTGAAAGAACATTGGGATTCCCATTTGGATTCTGGTGGAATGGACCTTCTTATTTCCATTCAGATTTTGGTGGAACAGAGGTTCTGGTTGCCATGCAGATTCTGGAGGGACTCAGATGCAGACTTGGGTGCTGACTGAAGACTCTTTCTGAGGAGACCCTTACTCTGGACACTATTACTGAAGGGAAACTCTCATTCTTCTGACTGGATATTGGACACCCATTGGGGGCAGTGGGAGAATAAGCTGGATTTATGGTAGTAGGCTAGGCAACCCTCTACCTCCTTCTTACATTTCCCTCTCTTTACTATCTCTACTTTGCTGTAATAAGACTACTAAAAAACTCATAATTTTAATTGTAATTATTACAATTTGGTGATTACCACATTTTTAAACTATTACAATATATGGCAGTGTCTAAAAACATAGTATCCTTTATCTAGTAGTATGATAACTACCTTAATCATCTAAATCAGCGGTTCTCAACCTCTCAATTTGTAGCACATAATGCATATCAGGTATTTACATTCCGAATCATAACTGTAGCAAAATTACAGTTTTGAAGTAACCACCAAAATAATTTTTTGGTTTGGGGTCACTGCAACATGAGGAACTGTATTGTGGGGTCACGGCATTAGAAAGGTTGAGAACTATTGATCTAAATGAAGTCAAAACCTATTGGAATAAATCAACGGTATGAATGGATGCCAAAATTCTTTTTTTTTGTACAGATATATTTAACATTCTAACTGTCCAAATCAATCCCTAAAGTCATATGCTTTCTTTTTTTACTTATTTCCATATGAATAATCTAAAAATAACTTGCATTTCTTTAATAGAATATTAAAATTCATTGCCTTTACAACAAATCCTTATGGTATGTGTTTCCAATAAATGTGTGTCCATCTTTAGAGATGAAAGAAAATCTTTGAAGAAAATTGCCTAAAGTCACATAAATAATCAGTGTCCAACCTAGCATAAAATGCATATCTTCTGACTCTAAGTCCAATTCCATTTCTTTCCCCTACATCACTTCTATAAGAAATCAAAAGGATCCAACAATCAAATACTTTCTTCAAAACTTGAAAAAAATAAAATTATCAGAGGTGTTAGAATTTTTAGTGTTTTTGTTTATGCATTAACATTTTCTTGAAATGTTAGCAAATAGGGCAGATATCCCAGAAATAATTTCAGTCACCAAGTTCTTAGCAACTCTTTGCTGTGGTTGTTCATGTGGTAAAAATTCAAAATCAGCAAAGGATGAAGATTTCCTGATGAAAGTAAACTACATGAATTACTCAAGTTATAGTATTCAGGAATTTTTTTTTTAATAAAGCAGCTTTGTATTTTTGATTCTTAAGCCTAATTTGAATTTTCTTAAAATTCTAATGATCAGAGTATGAGGTGAATTTGGATGTTTTTATACATACGTTACTACAATGATACAGGACCTTAAGAACTTTAAGAACCTGGAAAAACATGGAAGCACTAAAGTAACGAGCAAAATCAAATTCTTAACCAGGAAATAGACAGGTTCTTAATATTTTACTCCCTCAGAGCCCCAAGTTCTAAATACCACACAGAGCTGAACCCTGTGGGCTCTGGGGACAGTATCTCTGAGAGGATCACCACTCTGGATGATTATCTAAAGAATAATAGCACAAAGGGATCTCATTGTTTTTAGTGAATTAAGTGAGTGAAAATGCTGACTCCTTTCCTGGAAAAAAAAAAAAAACTAGCCTCAGTGGAGACCTACCTCTTGAGAGAGACTTCCCCAAGTCCTAGGCTTTGCCAAGGTCCTAAGGACTAACTCTCCCTTCACTGGTTGAGGCAAGGGCCTGGAATAAATTACTTAGTGTTTAGGTTAGATATCTTACCCTATCCTCTCTCTGATTTTCTACCTCATTCTTTCTATATTTTGTAAATAAATTATAAATAAATCTCTTTGAAATTAATATTAATTCCTGGTGACCTATTCTTAAATAATCCAGTCCAACCTAAATAACCTCTTTTTTCCCTTATATCCCTAACCCCTTTCTTTCCTTCCTCCTCTCTCTCTCTCTGTCTCTCTCTCTGTCTTGCATTCATATTAACCCACTCTTTCCTTGAACAAGCAATTTCCTGCTTTATGGGCAGTTGTCCTTATTTGTTCCTTGCTATAGTCTCACTTTAATCAGACAACATACATTTTGTAAGTGCTTATTCTATTCAAAGACATATTATAGAAACATAAAGACAATGGAAGATTTACCCCTCTCACTAGCAATATGATGAGTGTGAAGAAAGTCTGATTTAAGCAGATCAGAACCACTACCCACCATTTTCACCTCAATGACTCATGTGCAAATGAATGGCCCCTGTCCTTAGTGTTAAATTTAATTTGTGCTTTAGAGTAAAAAGATATGATTCTAAATTGGTGGTAAAAAATAAGTTAGGGCCATCCATTGCCTTAAGACCCTTCTAAAAGGCAGGATTTAGTTAGTTTATAGACTATTAGTCTATATATAGGGGGGAAATTTGTTTAGAAAGGGAAGAAAAAATAAAATATCTCAGTCATATATAGTATAATCATTCTGTTCTCTAGAACCAGTCAAAGTCTGCAATATGTGTTCAATAAATATGTGTCCAAGTCCAAGTCCAAGAATAGTTGAAAATAATGGCCACTAAATGGAATCTCTGTAAGAGTTGGCTAACTGAATTCACACATCTTTAAGAATTCAGGATCAGGGGACAGGTGGTTGGCTCAGTGGATTGAGAGCCAGGCCTAGAGACAAGAGGTCCTAGGTTCAAATCTGAACTCATACACTTCCCAGCTGTGTGATCCTGGGCAAGTCACTTGACCCCACTGCCTAGCCCTTACCACTCCTTTGCCTTGGAGCCAATAAAAAGTATTGACTCTAAGACAGAAGGTAAGGGTTTAAAAAAAAGTCAGGATCAAAAGAAAGCACATCCAAACATAATGGGAATAAAAGACAATACCTAGGAATTTTAGACTCTAGAGTGAAATAATTCTGCACATCATGAAAATATACATTTCCAAGGATATTCTCCTTAATTATGATCAGTAATGAAATTAAATGTGTATAGATGATGCTTTAAAAATTGCAAAATATATGTAACAAAAATATCCTTGAAAATTATTTTATTCAATTATTTCTGAGGTTAGATAGGAAGATATTCTTTTTTTATCAAAGAGGCACTTATTTTCATTCAGGTTAATGATATGCACCAGGTCAAAAGATAGTATTAAATGGAAAATGAAGTTAAAGAATGTAGGGATTACATTTGTTGTGGGAATAAATATAATATTAAAAAATTAATACAGCTCAAAGTTGAAATGACTTAAACCCTCTTTATTTACAAAAAGAGAGAGAAAGAATGAAAGTAGAGAAATATGTAAGAGGGTAGAGTAAGGCACCAATCATAACACACTCAATATTTGGTCCAGTTCCTAGAACAACCCAGGCAGGATTAGTTAGCCCTCAACCAGAGGACCCTTAACCAGAGAGTATGGTGATGAAAAGAACAAGAATTCTACCCAGGAGGTCTCCTCCAAGAAGGGGAGCCCTCCCTGGAAATTAATCTCTCCAGAAGTCAGGAAAGGAGTCAGCTTTTCATTCACCCAAGCTGTAGCTCCATCTTGCAGTCCCAGTCCATGATGTTTCAAGAGCACAAAGACTTCAAAAAGACCCTGACAGGAAATTTAGGCCATTTTTAAAAACCTTTTTTTACAACACTTCCTATCCCTTCCTCCACTTTACAGGGACTTTTTACAGTCTTTAAATTTGCTTAACACTTCCTAGGGGCAGTCAGTCACTTGTGGAGGTATATCTCATTTTAGTAAGTGGTTTGTGAATCTCCCCTTCTTAACATTAAGTAGGAGTGTCTTTGTTTTTGGTTGATTAAACTTAAAAATAGGCATGGAGAGAGTCAATTTATTCTTCATAAGAATCCATGTCATCTCTCTTACCATAGCATTAAGGAAATTTTAATATACTGGTTTGCTTCAAAACTGTCTTAAGAATATGAAATATATATATATATATATTTTAATTTTATAGTATTTTATTTTATCATTTCCATGCATTATTCATTAAAGACAAAGATCATTTTCTTTTCCTCCATCCCCCGTAGCCGATGCATGATTCCACTGGGTATCACATGTGTTCTTGATTCGAACCCATTGCCATTTTGTTAAAATTTGTATTAGAGTGTTTGTTTAGAGTCTCTCCTCTGTCATGTCCCCTCAACCGCTGTAGTCAGGCTGTTGCATTTTCTCGGTGATTCTACACCCACAGTTTGTCCTCTGCTTATGGATAGTGTTTTTTCTCCTAGATCCCTGCAGATTGTTCAGGGACATTACACCGCCACTGATGGAGAAGTCCATTACGTTCGATTATACCACAGTGTATCAGTCTCTGTGTACAATGTTCTCCTGGTACTGCTCTTCTCGCTCTGCATCACTTCCTGGAGGTTGTTCCAGTCTCCATGGAACTCCTCCACTTTATTATTCCTTTTAGCACAATAGTATTCCATCACCATCACCAACATATACCACAATTTGTTCAGCCATTCCCCAATTGATGGGCATCCCCTCGTTTTCCAATTTTTGGCCACCACAAAGAGCATAGCTATGAATATTTTTGTACAAGTCTTTTTGTCCATTATCTCTTTGGGGTACAAACCCAGCAGGTTGGATCAAAGGGTAGACATATTTTTATTGCCCTTTGTGCATAGTTCCAAATTGCCTTCCAGAATGGTTGGATCAGTTCACAACTCCACCAGCAATGAATTAATGTACCTACTTTGCCACATCCCCTCCAGCATTCATTACTTTCCATAGCTGTCATGTTAGCCAATTTGCTAGGTGTGAGGTGATATCTCAGAGTTGTTTTGATTTGCGTCTCTCTGATTATAAGAGATTTAGAACACTTCTTCATGTGCTTATTAATAGTTTTGATTTCTTTATCTGAAAACTGCCTATCCATGTCCCTTACCCATTAATCAATTGGGGAATGACTTGATTTTTTGTACAATTGATTTAGCTCTTTATAAATTTGAGTAATTAAACCTTTGTCAGAGGTTTTTATGAAGATTTTTTTCCCAATTTGTTGTTTTCCTTCTGATTTTAGTTACATTGGTTTTGTTTGTACAAAAGCTTTTTAATTTGATGTAGTCGAAATTATTTATTTTACATTTTGTGATTCTTTCTATGTCTTGCTTGGTTTTAAAGTCTTTCCCCTCCCAAAGGTCTGACATGTATACTATTCTGTGTTTACCCAATTTATTTATGGTTTCCTTCTTTATGTTTAAGTCATTCACCCATTTTGAATTTATCTTGGTGTAGGGTGTGAGGTGTTGATCAATTCCTAATCTCTCCCACACTGTCTTCCAATTTTCCCAGCAGTTTTTATAGAATAGTGGATTTTTGTCCCAAAAGCTGGGCTCTTTGGGTTTATCGTAAACTGTCTTGCTGAGGTCACTTGCCCCCAGTCTATTCCACTGATCCTCCTTTCTGTCTCTTAGCCAGTACCAAATTGTTTTGATGACTGCTGCTTTGTAATATAGTTTGAGATCTGGGACTGCAAGGCCCCCCTCGTTTGTGTTTTTTTTTTCATTATTTCCCTGGATATCCTTAATCTTTTGTTATTCCAAATGAACTTTGCTATGGTTTTTTCTAAATCAGTAAAGAAAATTGTTGGGAGTTCCATGGGTACGGCACTAAATAGATAAATAAGTTTGGGTAGGATGGTCATTTTTATTATATTGGCTCATCCTATCCATGAGCAGTTAATGTTTTTCCAATTGTTCAAGTCTAGTTTTAGTTGTGTGGCAAGAGTTTTGTAGTTATGTTCATATAGTTCCTGTGTTTTTTCGGGAGATAGATTCCTAGGTATTTTATTTTGTCTAAGGTGATTTTGAATGGGATTTCTCTTTCTACTTCTTGCTGCTGAGCTGTGTTGGAGATATATAGAAAAGCTGATGACTTATGTGGGTTTATTTTGTATCCTGCAACTTTGCTAAAGTTGTTGATTATTTCAATTAGCTTTTTGGTTGAATCTCTAGGATTCTTTAAGTAGACCATCATGTCATCTGCAAAGAGTGATAACTTGGTCTCCTCCTTGCCTATTTTGATGCCTTCAATTTCTTTTTCTTCTCTAATTGCTACTGCTAGTGTTTCTAGTACAATGTCAAATAATAGAGGTGATAATGGGCATCCTTGTTTCACTCCTGATCTTATTGGGAATGCATCTAGTTTATCCCCATTACAGATGGTATTAGCTGATGGTTTTAGATATATACTGTTTATCATTTTTAGGAATGACCCTTCTATTCCTATGCTTTCTAGTGTTTTTAATAGGAATGGGTGTTGTATTTATCAAAGGCTTTTTCTGCGTCTATTGAGATAATCATGTGGTTCTTGTTGGTTTGCTTGTTGATGTGGTCAATTATGTGGATGGTTTTAATAATATTGAACCAGCCCTGCATCCCTGGTATAAATCCTACTTGATCATGGTGGATGACCTTTCTGATCACTTGCTGGAGTCTTTTTGCTAGTATCCTATTTAAGATTTTTGCATCTATATCCATTAGGGAGATTTGGTCTATAGTTTTCTTTCTCTGTTTTTGACCTGCCTGGTTTTGGAATCAGTACCATGTTTGTGTCAAAAAAGGAGTTTGGTAGAACTCCCTCTTTGCTTATTATGTCAAATAGCTTGTATAGTATTGGGATTAACTGTTCTCTGAATGTTTGATAGAATTCACTGGTGAATCCATCAGGCCCTGGAGATTTTTTCTTAGGAAGTTCTTTGATGGCCTGTTGGATTTCATTTTCTGATATGGGATTATTTAAGAATTCTATTTCTTCTTCTGTTAGTCTAGGCAGTTTGTATTTTTGTATATATTCATCCATATCACTTAAATTGGTGTATTTATTGCCATATAATTGGGCAAAGTAATTTTTAATGATTGCCTTAATTTCCTCTTCATCTGAGGTGCCCCTTTTCATATTTGATGCTGTTAATTTCTTGACTTCCTTCCTTTTTTTAATTAGATTGACCAGTACTTTGTCATTTTGGTTGTTTTTTCAAAGTACCAGCTTCTTGTCTTATTTATTAAATCAATAGTTCTATCACTTTTGATTTTATTAATTTCTCCCTTTATTTTTAGGATTTCTAGTTTGGTTTACTGCTGGGGGTTTTTAATTTGGTTGCTTTTGAGTTTTTTTATTTGCATTTCCAATTGATTGATCTCTGCTCTCCCTAGTTTGTTAATATATGCACTCAGGGATATGAATTTTCCTATAAGTACTGCTTTGGCTGCATCCCAAAAGGTTTGAAAGGATGTCTCGCCATTGTCATTTTCCTTGATGAAATTATTAATTGTTTCTATGATTTCTTCTCTAACTAAAATATTTTGGAGTATCATATTGTTTAGTTTCCAATTAGTTTTTGATTTGGTTTTCCATGTACCATTACTGATCATTATTTTTATTGCCTTGTGATCTGAGAAGGCTGCATTTATTATTTCTGCTTTTCTGCATTTGTGTGCCATGTTTCTGTGACCTAATGTATGGTCAATCTTTGTGAATGTGCCATGTGGTGCTGAGAAGAAGGTGTATTCCTTTTTATCCCTATTTATTTTTCTCCATATGTCTATTAATTCTAATTTTTCTAAGATTTCATTCACTTTTTTTACCTTTTTCTTATTTATTTTTTTAATTTGATTTATGTAAATTTGATAATGGTTGGTTCAAGTCTCCCACTAATATGGTTTTACTGTCTATTTCTTCCTTCAATTCTCCTAGTTTCTCCATTAGAAATTTGGGTGCCATATTATTTGGTGCATACATGTTGATTAGTGATATTTCTTAATTATCTAAAGTCCCTTTTAACAAAATATAATTACCTTCCCTATCCCTTTTGATCAGGTCTATTTTTGCTTTGGCTTTATCAGATATCATGATTGCCACTCCTGCCTTCTTTCTGTCAGTTGAGGCCCAGAAGGTCTTACTCCATCCTTTAATTCTGACCTTGTGGGTGTCTACCCGCCTCATGTGTGTTTCTTGAAGACAATATATGGTAGGGTTTTGGATTCTAATCCATTCTTCTATTCGTCTACATTTTATGGGTGAGTTCATCCCATTCACATTCAACGTTATGACTGTCACTTGTGGACAACCTGGCATTTTGATATCCTTCCCTAATTCTAACCTTTCTTCTTCAGCTCTACCTTTTAGTCCAGTGATTTACTATAAATCAGTCCCCCTTGTACTTCCTTTTCTACCCACCTCCCTTCTTATTCCCTCCCTTATTTTCCCCTGTAGTCTCTTTAAAATTTCCCCCCCCACCCTCTCCCTCCCTTGTACTGATTCCCTCCCCACCAGTCTGTTTTTTACCCTTCTACTCCCCTATAGGGTGCAAATCTATTCTCTTTCCCAATGGAATGGATTGTTCTTCCCTCTTTGGGGCAGTTTCAAAGTACGTAAGAGTTGAGTATTTCCTATCTCCAACCTCTTTACCCTTCCAGTGTATCGATGTTCTCCCCACTCTCGCCATGAGCTTCTTTGTGACATATAAATTTACCCCCATTTGTTTCTTTTCCCATTTCTTTTAGTCATAACCTCTTTTCTTTTTTAGATTTAGTCATGTATATATATATACATACACATGTATATGTATTTATGCATGCATATATCTATATACCTATTTATGTCTTGTGCTTTCATCCTATACAGTTTGTCACTGTTCCCTCTGAGTGTAGTTCTTCTAGCTGCTTAGGGGATAGCAACAGTTTTTAAGAGTTGCCAATGACCTCTTTTCTTATAGGGATACATATCATTTTAACTTTTTGAGTCTCTTTAAAAAATTTTGTTGTTGTTGTTGTTGTTGTTTTCCCCTCTTTTTAAATTACCTTTTGATGGTTCTCTTGAGCTCTGTGGTTGGACTTCAAATTTTCTGTTCAGGTCTGGTCTTTTATTTATAAATGCTTGGAACTCTTCTGTTGTGTTAAATGACCATACTTTCCCCTGTAAGAATATAGTCAGTTTTCATGGGTATGTTATTCTTGGCTGTAGGCCTAGTTCCCTTGCTTTCCGGAATATCATGTTCCATGCCTTTCGGTCCTTCAGTGTGGATGCAGACAGATCCTGTGTTATCCTCACCGTGTTTCCATGGTATCTGAAGGGCTTCTTCTTGGCAGCTTATAATACCTGTTCTTTCATCTGATTGTTTTTGAATTTGGCTATAACATTTCTTGGTGTTGTCAGTTGGGGATTAAATACAGGGGGTGATCTGTGGATTCTTTCAATCCCCACTTTCCCCTCTTGTTCTAGGATCTCAGGACAGTTTTTCTGGATAATTTCCTCTAGTATTATGTCCAGGCTTTTTCTTTTGTCATGGTCTTCTGGTAGTCCAATTATTCTTAAATTGTCTCTTCTTGAATGATTTTCTAAATCATCTGTTTTGTGAATGAGATGCTTCACATTTTCCTCAATTTTTTCATTCTTTTTGTTTTGTTTTATAGTATCCTGCTGCCTTGTGAGGTCACTTGATTCTAGTTGTTTTACTCTGGTTCTTAAAGGTTGGATTTCATCTCTGGCTTTTTGGTCGTCTTTTTCCTTCTGGTCTGATTTTCTTTGAAGATTGTCTTTCATCCTCTTTATCTCGTCTTTCATCTCCTTTGTCTCATTTTCCAGCTGCATGATTTTGGCTTTCAGGACACTATTTTCTTGTTTTAGTTCAAGTGCCTCTGTTTCCAGATGACTTATCTTAATTTTTAAGTTCTTTTCCCAATTGTCTTCAGCCTCTGTTAGTTGTGTTTTGATTTCTTCCACAGCCTGTATCCAATTTGCTGAGATTTCTGGTTTATCGTTTGCTGATCTCTCCCCCTCTGTTCCATTTGGTGAGTAGTAGCTATCTATTGTAGTTTCTTTCTTCTGTTTCTGTTGTTTGTTCAAATTCACCCCTTCTTTCCTCCCTGGATTTGTCTGTGCTCTTGTTCCTCTCATTTTTTTTTTTGTTTTTTGGGGACTTCTATCAGTCTCCCTTCTTGGAGCTTTAACAGAGGATCTCTTGGTGTAATCTCTGGGGGAGGGTTGTTGGGGGTTTGAGCTTTCCTGTCCTCTGGAGGCTTTTGATTGGCTTAAAGTCCAGCAGTCAATGAGGATGGATGGTGAGCCTGGGCTTCCCTGTGTTCTGGAGACTTTTTATGGGATTGAGTTCAGCTTAGTTGGGCTGGGTTTACTCTGAGTTTTAAACTTCCTGAACAGCTGGAGCAGATATGGAGGATCTCCAAAGCTCTGGCCAGGCTGCCAGTTCTATGCTCCTCCTAGGCTGCCATCTTGACTTCACCTCTAGGTTTCTGTTTTTTTAGAAGACCCTGCTCTCTAAGGGGGGAGATGTGTGACCTCTTTGGGCTCTGAGAGCTCCTGATGGGATTAGGTTCAGCTTGTTCTTTCAGAAGACCCTGCTCTCTAAGGGGGGAGGGGTCATGGCTTGCCTGGGCTCTGAGGGCTCCTGATGGGTTTAGGTTCAGGTGGTGTGAGCCGAATGATCCCGGAGCCAAAAAAAGGAAAACAAAAAAAAAAGCAGCAACCTCCTCCTCCACAGTCTGTGTTGAATGCCCGGAAACTGGCCCGGGTTACTTTCAAGGTAAGCTCTTTGGAGCAACCCCTTTGCCAGCCCTGAGTTTTCTGTCCTTTCAGTAGCTCTGAGGGCTCCTGATGGGATTGGGGTCAGGTGGTGCCCTAAAGCTGGGACCTCCCTTGAGACTCAGATGGAAGGACCCAGTCAGGGGTCTACAGACTTCCCCTTCTCTCTATGTTTCCCTGTGGTCTGTGTTGAGTGCCCCGGAGACTGGCTCAGGTTGCCTTCAAGGTGAGTCCTCAGAGCCCTGAGGTTCCCGCTGCTGCCATGGGCTCAGCACTCTGGGCTGGGGGGGGATGGGCCCTGGGACCTTCTTTCTGTCTACCCCTTAGATCCGAGTGATCTAGGGCTCTGGCTTTTGAGGTGCGGTACCTTTTGATCCAGGTCCAGGAGGAGTCCTCCCCAGGTCTACCCTGCTTTTCAGCCTGAATTTCGGTGGCCCAGGAGCACTCTGTTTGCGATCGGTAATGAAGGGTTTCCGAGGTCTGATCTTTCACTGCCTCTATGCCGCCATCTTGACCGGAAGTCCTGGTCTACCAAGAATATGAAAAATATTGATAACTGAATGAGATATTATTTAAAATAGCTGTGTAGTTTAATTTGAAAGAGATTGAGGGAGATAAAATTTTTGAGAAGATATATAGAATTACCTGATCTCTACCAAGTTATCTTTGAAATAACTGTGATACAATCCCTTAAAACCACTTGTAGACCAACAAATGCCCAAAAAGATGGAGCAAAATTAATTTTTAGCCCAAAATAACTCAGAAACTGGCAAGAAAAACTATTCCATCAGTGTGGAAGTGGAAGAGCAAGCAGCATGAAAAAGCAGGCCCCACTGTGCCACAGGCCTTGAGAGCATTTGAATCAGCAGTAAGGCTTCATGAGCTCTATGCCACAAATGTTAAGGAGGGAGGTTGGGCAACTACTCAGGTACAGATTACAGAATTTCTTTTCTAAACATGAGTACAAGTCTAATTTCTCATAAGCAGATACAGATCTCAATCCTGGACCATGGTGTCAGGGTGAGGAAGAACACTAGTATACATCAACACTTCTGGGTTTAGGGGATTAGGAGAACCCATTCATATTTCCAAGTCAGACAATAATGGTTGTGGTAATTTACAAAACAGAACACAGGCTGGGAGAGTATTCAACACACTTCTTAGATGTTACCACCTTGGGAGAATTGAAAACTTATGAATCTTCAAAGCTAACTCTGAAAGAATTAAATGAAGAACAAGAAGTTGGGATATTTCTTCTTTCACCATAAGAAAAAAAAAGCTCAACTTTAACAGTTTTTTAAGTTAAAAAAAGAAGTTAAAAAAGGCTGAAAATGAGCAAATAACAAAAAAAGACTCAAATGGAAAGTTGTCTTGGTGGCAGGGAAGAAAAAAGAATCATCAGTTTGGTTAATAGCCATGAAAATAATGAAGAAAATAATGCTTTAAAAAAACTAGGCCAATTGGTAAAAGAAACTTAAAAATCCACTGAAAAAAGCAACTTCTAAAAATGTAGAATTGGCCATATGGGGATAAAAAAGATATACAGAAATTCACTGAAGAGAAATCTTTAATAGGACAAAGTGGCCATATGGGAAAATAAAAAGATACAACTCACTGAGGAAAAGAACTTTTTAAAAAGTATAATTGGCCAAGTAGTAAAGGAGGTACAAATGCTCTGTCAAAAAAATAATGTAAAATTTTGAATTGGGGAAATGGAATATAATGACAACATGAGAAATCTAGAAACATTAAACAAATTCCAAAAGGAAAAAAATAGAAGAAAATTTGAAATACCTCACTAGAGGAATTAACCTAAAAAAATAAATCTATGAAAGAAATTCTAAAGATTATTGGACTATTTGAAATCCAAAATTTAAAAAAAACAAAAAAAAACAAAAAAAGAGCTCAGACAATATCTTTCAATAAATTTTATCAAGGAAATTCTGGTATTCTAGAACCAGAAGGTAAAAGAGAAATTGAAAGAATCATTTGTTTGTCACCTGAAAGAGCTCTCAAAAGTTTAGTTTCCAGGAACACTACAGCCAAATTCCAGAACTCACAGGTTAAGGAGAAAATGTTTCAAAGAGTCAAAAAATGAAAAAAAAATTCATGGAGTCACAGTCAGGATAACATGATATACATTAAAGCACTAGAGAACATATAAACAATAATGAATTGACAATTGTGTGGCTACCTTTCATATAAGACATATAAGTTGCTTAGATTTACAATTGGAAATTTGAAAACTCTTCACATTGATCTTTACCTATAACTAGGTCTTTGGTTGGTGGTCTCTGGACAGCAAGTATACCTGATCCAAGTTTCCCAATTACACAGGACTTGATCCAAACAATGCTCAATTTCCACAATCACTGCCTTCCTTAGAATATGCCCCAAAATGAGCAAAAATTACACTAAAGTTCCACTAGGGTTTTTAACATAGCATCAGCTTCTGGTTTACATTACACCTTGATCTCCTCCTCCTTAGTGGGCATACAGAGCAAACCATGGGTACAAGTCACAGACACGATAGTTAACCATTGGTAAAGTGACATTGGCTCCTTAGGAACATGAGTCAACAACTTCCCAACAAATTGTCCCTTCCTTATTAGCTAATCAAGATAAAAAGCATTCTTGAAAACGTCTACCCACTCTTCTACTTTTTTATCATTACATAACTTTACTTTTGCTTACTGCTTTTACCTATATTTACCACACACCCTTAACTCCTTACCTTATATTATTACTTACTTACTACACTACCTACTTAATGATCTATAACTACTCTGTTACTATGTACTCTTATAATAAAGCATGTTTCCTCACAATGAAGTCAGTTTAAGTCATCAATCAATTCTTTGGAAAAGATCTAAAGCAGCCTTGCTACATGACAAAGAACCAAAGCTGAATAGAAAATGTAACTCTAAATACAAGACTCAAGAGAAATATAAAAAGAGAAATAGTAAAGAGAAATTAATTAGTTTATATTGTTTGCAAAGGTACTTTATCATTTTTAGGACAGTAAGAAATAGTATACATTGAGAGAGGGAAAGATTCTGAATTGAATATGAAAGAATGATCTAAAAAATAAAATTAAGCAGTGAGAAATAGGAATGAATTAGAAGAAGCATTGAGGGAGAAATAAAATGGGGTAGTTATCTCACATAAAAGAGGTAGGAAAGTTTTCTTACACTGGGGATAATTAATGAGGTGGTAGGGAGGGAACTACTTGAACCTTACTCTCATTGGAATTAGTTCAAAGAAGAAAGAACATACACAATTAATTGGGTATAAAAATCTACCTTAGCATATAGGAAATTAGGAGAAAAGTCAATAAAAGAAGGAGAGCTAATAGAAAAGAGGGCAAATAGCGAATATGATGGTCAGAAGCTATTTTCCAGAGTTGTAACAATTTTATATTTATTTATTTATTTTAAAAACTCCCTCTGTGGGTTGGCTTCACTATCCCAAATAATGGCATATTGGACAAAGCTTGAATAGAAAAAGAATATCTACATTTAAATTATCTTTCCAGCACCAACTGCTAAACTTTGAGCAAATCTCTTAACAGGGAATATTAATATTCTCATATAAATAATGAGTGGGTCAAACTAAATAGTTTCTAAGTCCCTTCCTATATCTAAATCCAATATGCTATGATTCAGTTATTAAACTATTTTTATTAACAGTCTCATTGTATGACAATTTTTGTGGTCAATATAGCAGAAAATATTTGTCTTATCCCTTCAGTAACTAGAGGCAAGACAGCTTAGGCTACTCTTTTTTTCCTTTCCTTTTTGTTTCTTTTGCCATTCCTTTAATAAGACTTATAAATAACTTGGCCATGTATAGGGGTGGGGTGTTGCATGACTGATATGGGAATAGAAAAATAGTAAATAAATTTATTAGTATTAAGTTTTGCATTTCTAGTAATGGACGAAGTATTAACATAGCTTCCCTATTCTCTAAGGTAGACAGCAGAGCTGTCCATCACAATATGATTGACCTCAAAATGCAAATTTAATGTTGTTTTGTTGTCGGAAGGGGGTATATATGGGGAGAAGGATGATAATTATGATGAATGATAATGAAAAATACATGATTTTATATTCATATTTTATATGTGTATACATGCACACCCATATGAGTAAGTCAATGTTATCTATAACTTTATATGGAAGCTGAATTCTAGAATATCTTCTATTTAGAAAACAAACCTTAAGGGGCAACTGGGTAGCTCAGTGGATTAAGAACCAGACGTAGAGATGGGAGGTCCTAAGGTCAAATCTGGCCATAGACATTTCCCAGCTGTGTGACCCTGGGCAAGTCACTTAACCCCCATTGCCTAGTCCTTACCACTCTTCTGCCTTGGAACCAATACACAGTATTAATTCCAGATGGAAGGTAAGAGTTTAAGAAATAGAAAAAGAAAACAAACTAATCTAATAAATTATAAAATTTTAAATCTGTCTGGAAAAAGAAGACAGAAGCAATGATGTATTTTAGATAACATCATCATATTTTTGATCTAACAAACTTTGAAATACCTTGGCAGAAGAAAACCAGGATGTTTCTTAATATGTGAGTGCCCTATGTATCTGTCTCCAAATCAATACACATTTTTAATAATTCATTCAAATGGAAGAATTTGAGGGAATTTTTTTCTTTATAAAATTGATTATTGATAACATATAAAGCTATGTATGCCAAAATGAATGATATAGAGTAATATTTTTAACTTTCATATATAAAGAACTTTTAAACTCTATATTACATTGATATAAATTAATTAACAAGACAAAATTTATATTCCTTATCATCATACATTAAATTTTGGTGATTTGTTGGCAAATAACCACTTATATTTAAATTTTTAAAAATGTAATATTAAATAATTGCTGAACTATCCTCATATTTACTTATGTATATTGCAATACTGGCCTCACTTGATTTTGATTTTAATTTGATTTCCATAGGTAAAAGTATATGTATGCATATTTTAATCATACTAAAAATATTCAATTATTTTGGTAATCCTATCTCTCGCATATATAAGAATCATGTATGACTTCTTCTAGTGGACACCCTCTATTTTGAGAAACTCTCAAGTTTGAGAAATTCTCAAGTTATAGATAAATTGCTGATCTTCATTAATCAAACAAGGAGTTTCCTTACCAGAAGCTCCAGGCTTTTTATTTCTCTGTGGGGATGTGTATGTTGGTACTTCTAATCTAACTACTGTGATTGTTATGAGTAATAGCCATGTTAGTTAGTATCCATAGTTATACAGTGTGCTCCATTACTGTCAATGTTATTAAACTAAGTGCTCTCATCAGATTACATCCAAAGGGATGACATATTTTGAAATATGAGCTATTACTTGATAAATAAATATACAAAAATGTTTTGAAAAAATGAAAGGATTTATTGGGATACAAAATGTTAAGATTGTTTTACCTGGTTGCTGAAACACCATAATCATGGCCATCCCAGTAAACTGACCAACATAATGTTATGTGACTTCTTTTGCAATGGATATCTCTTCTTTGCCTTCGAATTATATATGTAATTATATATATATGCATATATATACAAGCTAAAATAATATACATCTATACATTGGTTTTAGCTCTTTCCTTTCATTTAATTTTTTTTTAAAAAGAATCATGAGTGAGAAAAGATAATGTAGATTTGAAAGATTACCAACAGAAGGACAATAGTTCTCTGGGCTGTGAGAAATCCATCAAGGCATACTAAAGGGCCAATAACACATGAAGAGGAATTGCTTTCTTTAGATTATCTACACAGAGGCATATTTCAGCTCTTGAATGTTAATTTTATTTAATGTCATGCTGGGCACACCTGCAGAGTCTTCATTGCTAGCAACATTAAAACTCAGAGTTCTTCCAAATATAAACTTGGACCATTCAGGTAATATAAAGGGGATGGATTTCCAGGATGATTAAAGTTTAGGTGCTCTGTAAATAAATCAACATATTTCTTCATGATTTATTCTTTTTGAACTATTTCAATATAAACCAGTTTTAAAAACAAATGTAATATAATAAAATTTGAATACTTTGTGAAATAATTTGGGCTATTTGCCTCAGTTGCTTCATTTCTTCCTTTTCCACTTTTCCTTTGAAAACCTCATTTTTTACTTCACATGAGAATAAATGGGTGGAAAAGACAGAAAAAATAAGCTGTGTGAAAGAGTTAATCATAGCACCTCTGCTATTTTTTTCAATCATTTCAGAGCTTCTAAAGACCATTTTTGCTAGTTCCCCCTTGAATTTTACAACTATACTAAGCTGAATAGGAATATAATTTATAGTTCTTTCATATTTCCACATTCTAATGGGTCTTATTCCCTGTCATTTATAAAAGCAATTGAATTTTCCTAAGATAAAATTCAAACATCAAGACATTCCAATAAGCTTAGCAGGAAATTTGTGGGTGTTAAATGGTTTCTGAATTAAAAAAAAAATGTTTTCCAATCCCAGGTTCAGATTAAATGACTCTTTATGGTGTTCCAGTAAATAAAAGATAACACAACTAAAAATGATGGCCACAAACACACACACACATACACACACACAACAGCTCTTCCGACTTGATTTACTCATCATAATATAAAAACCCAATGAAAAAATTACAATGTTGAAATTTAAAAGTGGGCAATTTGAAGATCAAGCCCAGACTGTACTTTTTTCTTTTGGCAAAAATAGTAAGGAAAAATGGGAAAGATTTTTTGAATGGGTGTAACAAACATGAGACTAACAGCATATAATCAATATGTAATACACAGTACATCAGACAGATTAAAAAGTAGTTGTGAATATTTAACAAAATAAGATACAATAAAAGACAGATAATGTTAATATATGGTTTTCTAAATCAGCATGTTGTAGCAGGTATTCTTATGTATTGTTTGACAGCCATTTCTATTTGTATTTGACATTCTTGTTTAGATATTCAGTTATTGATGTGTTTTTGTCTTGATTTCTGATAGATTTGAGAATACAGGTTTCAGTTTCTATTTTACTCTGATATAGTAAAATAATAATAATAAATAGAGTTTCAAATTCTATATTTCTTTTAAAATGACAGTCTGAATTGTATTAATGATTTTCATGCTGCACAATAGAAGTTCATATCAAGGCTCAATGTACTTAAAGAGAGGGACAGTGGGTAAATCTTGCTGGAAGAAAGGGAAATGATGAATTTTCTTGACTATAGGTTTCATTTTCTTTTTCATTCATCTGTGTCTTTGAAATTGAGTGCTTCTCCACTTATATATAGCCAGTTGTTTGTGTGTAATTCTCATACTTTTAAAAATTCTTTTTTTATATGGTGTCACTTTAAAAATATATATTCTTCTGTTCTGGAATTTCATCACCATCTTAAATTTTCTGTTGCAGAAGGTAAGGTATGTAGAACAGAGACTCTGAGGAAAGCCACAGAAGAACCTAGACTCCTCTTAGCATGGGGAAAGGGGAAAATGCCGACTTTCTGAAACTATAATTTATTTTGTGGAGCATCAAATTTTCATATATATTATCTGAAGCCTGCACTTCAAGACACTAAAAAGCATAGGAACAAGATCTAATAACTGGTTATTATGTTCAACATTATTAAGGATAAATAAGAGGGGAAGTGGGTTGCTCACTCTGAATTGTGTGGTTTATGTCTGAATTGTCTTTTCTTCCCCATGATCTTTGCTACACCATTGTGGCTTTACTGTACTTCCCCAATGGCAAAACAAACTACATTTTTTTGAAGTTCAATTATGATGCTGCCACTACCATTCCTTTCATCTTGACTCTATGCTTTTTTTTATTGTCATGCCACAATAGACTCCTTCCTCACTCTGAAATTTAACTCTAGGCCATGTGATTGCTTTCTTTGATTACTTGGTTCCCCCAGAACATCTATTTTAAAGGAAATTTCAAAGGTACTCATGTCTTTATTCCTCTCTGGACTTTTTGCACTATACCTCCATATATAAGTACTTGTCCTCTACCCCCTTTCAGCTTCATCACATGTGTTATCTTTTTTTTTTCATTAAAATGTAAGCTCCTTAAAAACAATGAATGTGTTTATTTCTGTTTGGATTTATATTCCCAGTGCTTGGCATGTAGTAAATATTTAATAAGTGCTTGCTAATTTGACTTGTTGACTACTTCTCTCAAATGATTTTTCTCTTTTGAACATAACATAGAGGAGATGATACATGATTTTCTTCCTTATCTCTTGTTTAGCTCCCTAGGAACAGCAATCAACAACATGTATTTGATACATGTTGTTAGATAAAAAAGGGAAATTTTGTAAGGTTACAGATGCTCATCAGTTACTCCTAGTATAACTTGATCCTCAACATTTTTATAACACTTTATTGGTGATATTCACTGTCCATTGCCTAATGAAGGGAAGGGAAAAGTTGAGGAAAATAGAAGAGGAAAAAACCTTTGGCTTCTTCAGGCTCTTCTAGTACCTACTAGCTTTTTTCAGCTCTATAGTTGTGTGTGGGGCTTTTGTATTCCATCTTCATGAGAAAAGATATCAAGTTTTAACTCCACTTAGGATAATGAATGAAATATTCAGGGAAGTGGCTTAAATAAAAAAGGAATGACATTCTTCAATATGTCCCTATCCTTAGTTATGCATGGATTATCGATTTTGTTAATTTTCATAAAGCCTATTCCTACATCAATTTATTAATTACATGGTTTCTTATATGCAATTTTAATAAGCACAGGTTTAAATTTTAGGATTTCTAAATTGGTGTTGAGTTAGGGATTTTTGATTTGTTCTTTTTTTTAGTTTTATTTTAATTGTATTCCCAATTCATTGAACTTTTTATCTATTTTGTTAATATACCCATTCAGAGATACATGCTTTCCTCTTATTAAGGGTTTTCCTGTATCATATAGATTTGTTATTATATTTCTCTTTAATGAAATTAAAAACTCTTTCTATGATTCATTCTTTAACCTACTCACTCTTTGAGATTAAGTTATTTATTCTGTAATTATTATCTTTTTTTTAATGTTTCCATGGTCCCTTATTATACACAATTCTTATATTATGGTCTAAGAGTATACTTTTAAAATTTCTGTTTTCTACATTTAACTGTAATATTTTTATGTCCCAATTTTTTATTTTGTCATGGTACCAAGTGACACTGATAGGAGTGTATATTTCTTTCCCTTCCCATCCAATTATCACCAGATATCTATTGTATTTAACTTTTTAAAGAATATATTCATCTGCTTAACTTCTTTCTTTTTTTTTCTTTTTGGTTAGATCTATTCAATTCTTAGAGTGAGAAATTATGATCCCACACTATTTTTGTTTTGCTATCTATTTTCATCTGTAACATTTAATTTTTTCCTTTAAAAATGTGAATTCTATAACATTTGGTACATAAAGCTTTAATACTGATAATGTTTCATTATCCATGCTACCTTAGAACATAATATGTATTTCCTATTTACCATGTTAATTATAATCTATTTTAAATTTAACTTTGTCAAAGATCATGATTGCTACTCTTGTTTCCTTTGTATCAGCTGAAACATAGTATACCATCTTCTACTCTAGTTATTTTTATTCGACATGTGTCTTTCATTTTTAAATGTGCTTCTTGTAAACAATACATGGTCACCTTTTGTTCATGATTCATTATGCTCTCCATTTTCATTTTATGGTTAAATTCATACCATTTGCATTCATAGCTATGATGACTAGCTCTTTATTTCCCTTTCATTTCTATTTTTCCTCACTGTTTCTTTTTCTGATTCTTTTTTTTTTGCCATATGATTCCTCAGATGTTCAAATTCTTTTTTTCACTACTTTCCCAATTTATATCCCTTCTTAGAAATCTTCGCATATACTGTCCCTTTGCCTTCTGAGTTCTAAATTGACCCACCTTTCTAAAAGTACCTCCTTTGTCCTTTTTCCCTTATATTTTAGATCTTATTCTATTTGGCTTTTGAAAAGACTCTTCTTTATCATCCCCACCTTGCCTTTCTAATTCTTTTTTTTTTTAATTTTTGAAAATTTTATTAAATTAGTCAATTTAAAACATTTTTCCTTGGCTACAATAAGAATATTTTTCCCTCCTTTTCTCCCACCCCTTCCTATAATCAACATGCAATTTCACTGGGTTTTACATGTGTCCTTGATCAAAACCTATTTGCATATTGTTGATGTTTACACTAGAATGATTATTTCGAGTCTACATCCCCAATCATATCCCCATAGACCCATGTAATCAAGCAGTTGGTGTTTATATTCCTACAATTTTCCTTTGAATGGTGTTAGTGTCTTTCTCTTAGATACCTCCACGTTGTTCTGGATCACTGCATTGCAACTAATGGAGAAGTCCATTACATTTGTTTGTACCACAATGTATCAGACTCTGTGTATAATGTTCTCCTGGTTCTGCTCCTCTCACTTTGCATCAATTCTTAGAGGTCATTTCAGTTCACATGGAATTCTTCCAGGTTATTATTCCTTTGAGCACAATAGTATTCCATCACTGACATATGCTACAATTTGTTCAGCCATTCTCCAATTGGAGGGCATCCCCTAATTTTCTAATTTTTTTTTTGCCACCACAAAGACAGCAGCTTATGAATATTCTTATACAAGCCTTTTTCCTTATTATCTCTTTGGGATACAAACCCAGTCATGCTATGGCTGGATCCAACGGTAGACAGTCTTTTAGTGCCCTTTGATCACCAAATTGCCCTTCAGAATGGTTGGATCAATTCACAACTCCACCAGCAATGCCTTAATGTCCCAACTTTGCCATATCCCATCCAGCATTCATTGTTTCCCTTTGCTACTATGTTATTCAGTCAGATAGGTGTGAGGTGATATCTCAGAGTTCTTTTGATTTGCATCTCTCTGATTGTAAAAGATTTAGAACAATTTTTCATGTGCTTATTAATAGTTTTGATTTCTTAATCTGAAAATTGGCTATTCATGTCCCTTGCCCATTTATCAATTAGAGAATGGCTTGATTTTTTTTTTGTACAATTGATTTAGTTCTTTATGTCTTTGAGTAATTAAATCTTTAACCATAAACAAGTTTGTTGCTTCCCTGTTAATTTTGGTTTTATTGGTTTTGTTTACACAAAATCTTTTTAATTTAATGTAATGTAATAAAAATTATTTATTTTACATTTTGTAATTTTTTCTAACTCTTGCTGGTCCTAAAAATCTTTCCTTTTCCAAAGATCTGACATGCACACTATTCTGTGATCACATAGTTTACTTATAGTTTCCTTCTTTATGTTCAAGTCATTCACCCATTCTGAATTATCTTTGTGTAGGGTGTGTGGTGTTGATCCAAACCTAATCTCTCCCAGACTGTCTTCCAATTTTCCCAGCAGTTTTTATCAAATAGTGGATTTTGGACCCAAAATCCAGGATCTTTGGGCCTTATCAGAGACTGTCTTGCTGAGGTCACCTACCCCAAGTCTATTCCACTGATCAATATTGTTTTGATGACCACTACTTTAGAGTATAGTTTGAAATCTGGTACTGCAAGGCCAGCTTTCCTTCGCATTTTTTTTTCATTATCTCCCTGATAGCCTTGATCTTTTGTTCTTTCAAATGAACTTTGTAATGGTATTTTCTAGTTTAGTTAAAAAAAGTTTTTTTTGATAGTTCAATTGATATGGCACTAAATAAGTAAATTAGTTTGGTTAGGATTGTCTTTTTTATTATGTTAGCTCATCCTACCCATGAGCAATTAATCTTTTTTCCAGTTGTTTACATCTAGTTTTAATTGTATGGAGAGTGATTTGTAATTGTGTTCATGTATTTCCTGTGTTTGTCTTGTCAGATACATTTTATATTGTCTAGGGTGATTTTAAAATGGAATTTCTCTTTCTAATTCTTGCTGCTGAGATGTGTTGGAAATATATAGAAATGCTGATGACTTATGTGGGTTTATTTTATATCCTGAAACTTTGCTAAAGTTGTTGATAATTTTGACTAGCTTTTTAGTTGATTCTCTAGGATTCTTTAAGTAGATCTTGTAATATTTATAGGGAAAATATGTGAGATTGAATAACAGGGGATACTGAAGGTTTTTTTTAACAGGCAATGAAGGAGTTAAAGGGAGAGAGGGAATATGGCTTCCAGTGAACTAAAAAGAGAGAGATGCCCCCTGCCAAGAGGCTTTTTTTGAAAAATGGGTTCCAGAGAAATGGATCACTTATGAGAGCCTGAGGGGTCATCTTCTCTATTAGAATGATGTGGAAGATACCACAGAGCAAATAAGCATAGACCCTTCTGAGGAATATGCCTCCCCCCAGACTTAGTCACCTAGCAGGTGTCTAATGAGGACCATTTATAGTTGAATGGCTGTCCTGAGGTCCAGCTCCCTCAATGTCCCCTGAAATGTTAGTCTTCTTATCTGACTGTGTTATTCAAATAAAGATAAATTTTAATAACAAGTTTTGATTGGGAAGGTATCAGGGAAGAGGTAAGAGGGATTTCCCTTGATGAGGTTTGAGTCTCTCTCAGCTTTAGAGCTGAGGCCAGGCCTCACAGGCTGGTGGAGAGTTTCCTTTATTCCTGTCTATATTAATTTTTGCTAGTTTTCTTAAATTAGAAGTCTTAGCATTAGATAGCAAGAGGAAGAAATGTTCTGATTTTCAGAGCTGGTTGGGCCTGTCTCTTCAGGCTGATGCCCTAAAGAAAGACCTTACATTCCAAACTGCTTCCCTTAATTCCTTTCTTCCAATGAACAAGATCACAGGAATCCAGGTAGAGCACACAGTTAGGAAATTAAGGAATAGTGACACTTCTATCCAGAATCATGGAGTCTTCTTCCAGTTCCAGGGCTAGGAAGAAAAGTTAGTAACAAGACCAAATTATACTCTCTGTTGCCCCTTCCCCCACCAGCTTTCAGTCTTTTCAATATCTTCTCTAACATTCCAACTGCTGTTTGTTCCAACTCAGTGGCAGAAAATCCAAAAATTGCTTTAGTTTCCCTTTTCACAATCATCATATCTTGTGCAAAGAATGATAGCTTGTTCTCCTCATTGCCTATTTTAATACCTCCCATTTCTTTTTCTTCTCTAATTGCTGCTACTATTGTTTCTACCACAATGTAAAATAATAGAGGTGATAATGACCATCCTTGTTTCACTCCTGATCTTATTGGAAAGGCCTCTACTTTATCCCCATTGCATATGATGTTTGCTGATGGTTTTACATCTGTACTGTTTATGATTTTTGGGACAGAGCATTCCATTTTCATACTTTCTAGTGTTTTCAGTAAGAATGAGACTTGTATTTTATCAAAGGCTTTTTCTGCATCTATTGAGATAATCATATGGTTTTTGTTGGTTTGCTTGTTGATATGATCAATTATAAGAATAATTTTCCTAATATTGAACCATTCTTGCATTTCTCGTATAAATCTCAACTGATTATAATGAAAAACCCTCATGATTAGATGCAAATATTCTATTTAAGATTTTTGCATCTATATTCATTAAGGATATTTGTCTATAGTTTTCTTTCTCTATTTTTGACCTGCCTGGATTGGGAATCAGTACCATATTTGTGACATGAAAGGAATTTGGTAGAACTCCATCTTTACTTATTCTGTTAAATAGTTTGTATAATATTGAGATTAATTGTTCTTTGAATGTTTGATATAACTCATTTGTGAATCTATCTAGTCCTTTGGATTTTTTTAGGGATTTCTTTGATGACTTGTTCAATTTATTTTTCTGATATGGGGTTATTTAAATATTATATTTCTTCTGTTAATCTAGACAATTTTTATATTTGTAAATATTCATCCATATCACCTATATTTTCCTATTTATTGCAACATAATTGGGCATAATAGTTTTTAATGATTGCCTTAATTTTCTCTTCATTAAAGGTGAGGTCTCCCTTTTCATCTTTGATACTGTAAATTTGGATTTCTTCTTTCCTTTTTTTAATTAGGTTGATTGGTACTTTGTCTATTTTTATTTGTTTTTTTTTTCAAAGTGCCAGCTTGTAGCATTAAATACTAAATAAATAGTTCTTTGAATTTCAATTTTATTAATTTCTCCATTAATAATTAGGATACCTAATTTAGTTTTCATTTGGGAATTTTTAATTTGTTCACTTTCTAGTTTTTCTTTTTAATTTGCATGCCCAATTCATTGACCTCTGCCCTCCCTAATTTGTTAATATATGAACTCAAGGATATAAATTTTCCCCTAAGTACAGCTTTGGTTGTATCTCATATATTTTGAAAGAATGTCTCATCATTGTCATTTTCTTCAATGAAATTATTTATTGTTTCTATGATTTGTTATTTAACTAATTGATTTAGGAGAACTCTATTATTTAATTTCCAATTAATTTTTTGTTTGCCTCTCAATGGACCCTTACTAATTATTATTTTTATTGCATTGTGATCTGAAAAAGTTTGCATTTATTATTTTTGCTCTTTTGCACTTGTTTGCAGTGTTTTTATGCCCTAGTATATGGTCAGTCTTTGTGAATATACCATGTGCTAATGAAAAAAAAGATGTATTCCTTTATGTCTCTATTTATTTTTCTCCATATATCTGCTAACTCTAATTTTTCTAAGATTTCATTCACTTCTCTTACCTCTTTCTCATTTATTTTTTGGTTTGATTTCTCTAGTTCTGATAGAGGAACATTCAGGTCTCCCACTAGAATAGTTTTTCTAACGATTGTATCCTTGAGCTCCACTAGTTTCTCCTTTAGAAATTTGGATGCTATGCTATTTGAGGCCTACATGTTGAGTACTGATATTTCTTCATTGTCTTTACTGTCTTTCATCAGGATGTAATTAGTAATTACCTTCCCTATCACTTTTAACTAGGTCTATTTTTACTTTGGCTTTGTCAGATATTGTGATTGTGACCCCTGCCTTCTTTTTCTCAGTTGATGCCCATTTAATTCTACTCTATCATCTTACTTTTACCCTATTTCTGTCTAACTTCCTCATGTGTTTCTTGTAGATAACATATGGTAGGATATTGGTTTCTAATCCACTCTTCTATTTGCTTGTGTTTTATAGGTGAGTTCATTCTATTCACATTCAGAGTTATGATTACCAGCTGTGTATTTTCCAACATTTTGATTTTCATTCTTAGTCCTGTCATTTATTCTTTCACTATTTCCTTCTATACCATTGTTTTGTTTTTAAACAGTCCCCCTATTTCCCACCATATTTTATTTCCCTTTTTAAACCCTACTTTCTTATTCCCCTCTTATATTCTTTACAGTCTTTTAAAAATACTCCACCACCCTCTCCCTCCCTTGTATTGCTTTACTCCCCAGCAGTCTATTTGTTACCCTTCTATTTCTCTATAGGACACTCATCAATTCTCTGCCCCAATGTATTTGATTGTTCTTTTGTCTTTGAGTAAATTTCAGTGCTGATAGGATTCAAGTATTTCCTGTCTCAAACCTCTTTACTGGTCCAGAGTATTGGTGTTCTTCCCCACTCCCACCATACACTACTTTATGACATATAAATTTGCTCCATTTTGTTTATTTTCACATTTCTCTTAATAATAACCACTTTTTATTTCTAGTTTTATGTATATTATATATATGTTGGCATTTCATCCTATACAGTTTGTCACTGTCCCCTCTAAGTATAATTTTTCTAGCTACCCAGGTGATAATAAAAGTTTTAAAGTGTTGCCAATATCCTCTTTTCTTATAGGGATATATGTCATTTTAGCTTATTGGGTCCCTTAAATTTTTTGTTGTTGTTGTTTTTGTTTTATCCTCTTTCTTAATTACCTTTTGGTGATTCTCTTGAGTTTTGTGTTTGGCCATCAAATTTTCTGTTCAAGTCTTTCCTTTTCTTAACGAATACTTAGAAGTCTTCTATTTTATTAATTGACCATACTTTCTCCTGTAAGAATATAGTCAGTTTGCTGGGTAGTTGATTCTTGATTGTAGACCTAGTTTTCTTGCCATCTGGATTCTCATATTCCATTCCTTTTGGTCTTTCAGTATAGGTACAGCCATATCCTGTGTTATCATAAGTGTAGATCCATGGTATCTGAATGACCTCTACTTATCAGCTTGTAATATATTTTTCCTTGGTCTGGTAGATCTTGAAATTGGCTATAATATTCCTGTTTTGTCATTTGGGGATTAAGTACAAGAGGTGATTGTGGATACTTTCAATATCCACTTTTCCCTTTTGTCAGGCAATTTTCTGAATGTCAGGGCAATTTTCTTGGATAATTTCCTGTGGAATGATATCCAGGCTTTTTCTTTTGTCATGATCTTCTGTTCAACCAATGATTCTTAAGTTGTCTCTTCTGGATTTGTTTTCTAAATCTTCCATTTTGTAGATGTGTTTCATATTTTTCTCAATTTTTTTTCATTCTTGTGATTATGCTTTATAGTTTCTTCTTGCCTTGTTTGCTTCTAGTTGTTGTATTCTAGTTTTTAAAGACTGAATTTCATACCTGGCTTTTTGGTCATTCTTTTGCTTCTGATTTTTCATCTCTGCCTCATTTTCAGGCTGATTAATCTTGACTGTCAAGACACTATTTTCTGTTTCCTGATGATTTGTCTTGCATTTTAAGTTCTTTTCCAAGTTGTCTTCAGCCTCTCTTAATTGGTTTTTGAATTCTATGTTGAGTTCTTCCAAAGCCTGTGTCCAATTCTCTGGAGTTTCTTTGTTTTTGCTTGATGTCTCTTTATCCTTTTCTGTTGCATTTGCTCTTTTTTCATTGCCTAGATAGAAACTGCCAATTGTAATTTCTTTTTTCTTATTGTTTATTCATATTTCCCCCTCCCCCCATCCCTGTAGTTGCCTGTAGTCTTGTTTCTCTCATTATATCCTGGCTCTGCAGGTTTGGGCTCTTCTTTCCTGAAGGGGCTTATTCTATGTTCTGCTGATTGATCAGGTTATCAGATCTTCCCAGGCTGGTAGCAGAAGCTAGAAAGGAGCTGAGTTCTACTCTCTGTTGTCAAGGATGTTGCCTATAATTTGTTACAGTTTTTGCCCTTGGGACTTATTCAACAAGGCATTCAGATCAATATGTGGGGGAGCGGTGTTGGATCTTGAGCTTCCCTGTCCTCTGAAAGCTTCTTCTCTGCCCAATTGATGACATTGAGCCAGTGTGGAGGCGTTGATCCACAAAGTTGGATGTGACTTGAGGCCAAAACCTCCAGAAAATGGAGTGGGCAAGATGGATTATCTTGACTGTGACTGGGCTGCCTGCTCTGTGCTTCTCCTCCAGCTGCCTCAATGCCACCTGTGTTCATCCCTTAGTCTGGTACAGTTTCGACAGCATGGTACTTCTGCCCAGACATTCCAGCCCCTTCTGGAGATTCAGCACAGGTCTGGGAGGGATCCTGAGGCCTTCCTTCTTCTTTTCTCTTAAACCCACATTTTTAAAGCTCAGGCTTTTGGGGGGCATACCTTTTAAGTTAGGTCAAGGATCAGGGTTCTCAGATCTGTCCTTTTAGATTTGGTTTTCTTTCCCCCCTCAAAGCATTGTGTTTTTGATTGGTAAGGAAGGGTTTATGGAGGTCTGAGCTGTTGCTGTTTCTAAGCTGCCATCTTGACTTTTTCTAATTCTTGATATGGATTCAAATTTAGAAATCCCTCTCTTATCTGGTCCTAAGAGTTCCTCCTTTATACCCTCACTTTATCTCCATATTTCTTGATATTTACTTCCTTCTAGGTACCTCTCCTTTTTCTTATCCCTTTATCCTCTTTTTTATCTACTTATTCTTTCTCTTCTAAATCCCTTAAGAGGACTAAGAATGGGCAGTCCTGGGAAAAAGCATCTACTGTGATTGGTAGATGTGGAAATTTAGGGGAGGTGACATAAGAGAAAATTTCTTTAAAAGGAAGGGACTTATTGAATTTGAGGGAGTTGGAGTGAGTTTATGGATTGGAAGTTAGTTGTAGTTGTAGTTCGGAGGTTTGGAGCTTGCTTGAAGATGATCTTGTGATGAGTGATAAAGACTGACTCAGACATCCGGTCAAGATGGCGGCTTAGAGAAAGCTAAAGTTCAGATCTCCGGAAACCCTTCCTGACCGATCTCAAACTATAAACTCCTAAGGCGCCTAAATTCAAAACGATCAACAGTATAGACCCGGGGAATCCTCCTCCTGGACCTGGACCTGGAGCAAAAGGTATGGCCCCCCTCAAAAGCCAGAACCCTAGATCACTCGGACCTAAAGGGTAGGAGCGCAGAGTCCAAGGCTCCAGGAAGCTGCGGCCCCTTCCCCCACAGAGAGCAGGGTCCTCTGAAACAACAGCAACCCTCAGGGCCTACAAAACAGCCTCACGGCCAGCTATTCTGAAGGCAACTTCCTGAAAGCAACCCGACCCAGTCCATTCGAGGGGGCACCTTAGCAGCAGGGAAACAGAGAAGGCTGGGGGAGAGTGTGGCCTCCTGGTCCAACTCTTCCATTCCAGTTCCAGTGAAAGTCATTGTCTTAAGGTATACTCACTTTAACCCATGGAAAGCTCATAGAATGGACAATCTGCCCAGGACTAAAGCCTCTGAACACCAGACAGAGATAAGAAAAGCTAATCCTCCCCATTCAGAGATGGCAAACTCCACAGAAGCACAGAAGCCCCAAAATCCCAAGAAAAATAAGAAGAAAGGGGCCACTTTGGACACATTCTATGGAGACAAAATACAAAATAGAGAGGAGATAGAAGACGATACACAAGAAAATGCTCCAAAACCTTCCAAAGGAAATGGAAACTCTCCACAAACCCATGAAGAATTTGAATCAGAAATGACCAAAAACATGGAAGCCTTCTGGGAGGAAATGTGGGAAATAATGCAAAAGAAATTCACACATCTACAATCCCAGTGTGACCAAACTGAAAAGGAAAACCAGGCTTTAAAGGCCAGAATCAGGCAACTGTAAGACAAAGATCGTGTAAAAGAGCAAGAATTAATAAAGCAAAGCCAAAATACCAAGAAATTAGAAGAGAACATAAAATATCTCACCGACAAGGTGACAGATCTGGAAAATGGAGGGAGAAGAGATAATTTAAGAATAATTGGACTTCCAGAAAAGCCAGAAATAAACACCTAACTTGACACCGTGATACAAGATATAATCAAAGAAAATTGCCCAGAGATTCTAGAACAAGGGGGTAATACAGCCACTGACAGGGCTCACAGAACACCTTCTACACTAAACCCCCAAAAGACAACTCCCAGGAATGTAATTGCCAAATTCCAGAGCTCTCAAACAAAAGAAAAAATCCTACAGGAAGCCAGAAAAAGACAATTTAGATATAAAGGAATGCCAATCAGGGTCACACAAGACCTTGCAATTTCTACTCTGAATGATCATAAGGCATGGAACATGATCTTCAGAAGGCAAGAGAGCTGGATCTTCAACCAAGAATCAGCTACCCAGCAAAACTGACTATATACTTCCAAGGGAAAGTATGGGCATTCAACAAAATAGAAGATTTCCAACTTTTTGAAAAGAAAAGACCAGAGCTCTGTGGAAAGTTTGATACCAAAAAACAAAGAGCAAGGAATACCTGAAAAGGTAAATATTAAGGAAAGGGGAAAGGAGAAAAATGTTATCTTCTTCTTTTACTCAAACTCTCTTCTATAAGGACTACATTTCTATCTATCTATGTATACTAACATGTGGGGAAAATGTAATGTATGAATAGGGGGTAAAGGAAGACCAAATAGAATAATCTTTCTCACACAAAGATTTACATGGGAAGGGGAGGGGAAGAAAACTCCTATAAGAAGGAGAGGAAGAGAGAGTTTTTTACTTAAACCTTAATCTCAGGGAAATCAACTCTGAGAGGGAAAAACATCCAGATCCATTGGGATCTTGAATTCTATCTTACCCAACAAGGGAAGGGAGAAGGGAAAACCAAGGGGGGAAGGGGAGAGGGAAAACAAAAAGGGTGGGAAAGAGAGGGGGGAGGGAGAGGGAACAAAAAGGGAGAGACTAAAAATGGAAACATCAAGGGAGGGGACAAGGGGGACAGATTCAAAGTAAATCACTGGACTAAAATGTAGAGCCGAAGAAGAAAAGGTTAGAATTAGGGAAGGATATCAAAATGCCAGGGAGTCCACATATGACAATCATAACTTTGAACGTGAATGGGATGAACTCACCCATAAAACATAGAAGAATAGCAGAATGGATTAGAATCCAAAACCCTACCATATGTTGTCTTCAAGAAACACACATGAGGCGGGTTGACACCCACAAGGTCAGAATTAAAGGATGGAGTAAGACCTTCTGGGCCTCAACTGACAGAAAGAAGACAGGAGAGGCAATCATGATATCTGATAAAGCCAAAGCAAAAATAGACCTGATCAAAAGGGACAGGGAAGGTAATTATATTTTGTTAAAAGGGACTTTAGACAATGAGGAAATATCATTAATCAACATGTATGCACCAAATAATATAGCACCCAAATTTCTAATGGAGAAACTAGGAGAATTGAAGGAAGAAATAGACAGTAAAACCATATTAGTGGGAGACTTAAACCAACCATTATCAAATTTAGATCAGTCAAATCAAAAAATAAATAAGAAAGAGGTAAAAGAAGTGAATTAAATCTTAGAAAAATTAGAATTAATAGACATATGGGGAAAAATAAATAGGGATAAAAAGGAATACACCTTCTTCTCAGCACCACATGGCACATTCACAAAGATTGACTATACGTTAGGTCACAGAAACATAGCACACAAATGCAGAAAAGCAGAAATAATGAATGCAGCCTTCTCAGATCACAAGGCAATAAAAATAATGATTAGTAATGGTACATGGAAAACCAAATCTAAAACCAATTGGAAATTAAACAATATGATACTCTAAAATCGTTTAGTTAAAGAAGAAATCATAGAAACAATTAATAATTTCATCGAGGAAAATGACAATGGCGAGACATCCTTTCAAACCTTTTGGGATGCAGCCAAAGCAGTACTTATAGGAAAATTCATATCCCTGAATGCTTATATTAACAAACTAGGGAGAGCAGAGATCAATCAATTGGAAATGCAAATTAAAAAACTCGAAAGTGATCAAATTAAAACCCCCCAGTAGAAAACCAAACTAGAAATCCTAAAAATTAAGAGAGAAGTTAATAAAATCAAAAGTGATAGAACTATTGATTTAATAAATAAGAAAAGAAGCTGGTACTTTGAAAAAATAAACAAAGTAGACAAAGTACTGGTCAATCTAATTAAAAAAAGGAAGGAAGAAAAGCAAATTAACAGCATTAAAGATGAGAAGGGGGACAGCACCTCCGATGAAGAGGAAATTAAGGCAATCATTAGAAACTACTTTGCCCAATTATATGGCAATAAATACACCAATTTAAGTGATATGGATGAATATATACAAAAATACAAACTGCCCAGACTAACAAAAGAAGAAATAGAATTCTTAAATAATCCCATATCAGAAAATGAAATCCAACAAGCCATCAAAGAACTTCCTAAGAAAAAATCCCCAGGGCCTGATGGATTCACCAGTGAATTCTATCAAACATTCAGAGAACAGTTAATCCCAATACTATACAAACTATTTGACATAATAAGCAAAGAGGGAGTTCTACCAAACTCCTTTTTTGACACAAACATGGTACTGATTCCAAAACCAGGCAGGTCAAACACAGAGAAAGAAAACTATAGACCAATCTCCCTAATGAATATAGATGCAAAAATCTTAAATAGGATACTAGCAAAAAGACTCCACAAGTGATCAGAAGGATCATTCACCATGATCAAGTAGGATTTATACCAGGGATGCAGGGCTGGTTCAATATTAGGTAAACAATCCACATAATTGACCACATCAACATGCAAACCAGCAAGAACCACATGATTATCTCAATAGACGCAGCAAAAGCATTTGATAAAATACAACACCCATTCCTTTTAAAAACACTAGAAAGCATAGGAATAGAAGGGTCATTTCTAAAAATAAAAAACAGTATATATCTAAAACCATCAGCTAATATCATCTGCAATTTGGATAAACTAGACACATTCCCAATAAGATCAGGAGTGAAACAAGGATGCCCATTATCACCTCTACTATTTGACATTGTGCTAGAAACACCAGCAGTAGCAATTAGAGAAGAAAAAGAAATTGAAGGCATCAAAATAGGCAAGGAGGAGACCAAGTTATCACTCTTTGCAGATGACATGATGGTCTACTTAAAAAATCCTAGAGATTCAACCAAAAAGCTAATTGAAATAATCAACAACTTTAGCAATGTTGCAGGATACAAAATAAACCCACCCAAATCATCAGCTTTTCTATATATCTCCAACACAGCTCAGCAGCAAGAACTAGAAAGAGAAATCCCATTCAAAATCACCTTAGACAAAATAAAATACCTAGGAATCTACCTCCCGAGACAAACACAGGAACTATATGAAGACAACTACAAAACACTCTCCACACAACTAAAACTAGACTTGAGCAATTGGAAAAACATTAACTGCTCATGGATAGGATGAGCCAATATAATAAAAATGACCATCCTTCGCAAATGTATTCATGTATTTAGTGCCATAGCCATTGAACTACCAAAATACTTCATCACTGATTTAGAAAAAACCATAACAAAGTTCATTTGGAAGAACAAAAGATCAAGGATATCCAGGGAAATAATGAAAAAAAAACACAAACGAGAGGGGACTTGCAGTCCCAGATCTCAAACTATATTACAAAGCAGCAGTCATCAAAACAATTTGGTACTGGCTAAGAGACAGAAAGGAGGATCAGTGGAATAGACTGGGGGCAAGTGACCTCAGCAAGACAGTTTACGATAAACCCAAAGAGCCCAGCTTTTGGGACAAAAATCCACTATTTGATAAAAACTGTTGGGAAAATTGGAAGACAGTGTGGGAGAGACTAAGAATAGATCAACACCTCACACCCTACACCAAGATAAATTCAAAATGGGTGAGTGACTTAAACATAAAGAAGGAAACCATAAGTAAATTGGGTAAACACAGAATAGTATAGATGTCAGACCTTTGGCAGGGGAAAGACTTTAAAACCAAGCAAGACATAGAAAGAATCACAAAATGTAAAATAAATAATTTCGACTACATCAAATTAAAAAGCTTTTGTACAAACAAAACCAATGTAACTAAAATCAGAAGGAAAACAACAAATTGGGAAAAAATCTTCATAAAAACCTCTGACAAAGGTTTAATTACTCAAATTTATAATGAGCTAAATCAATGGTACAAAAAACCAAGCCATTCTCCAATTGATAAATGGGCAAGGGACATGGATAGGCAGTTCTCAGATAAAGAAATCAAAACTATTAATAAGCACATGAAGAAGTGTTCCAAATCTCTTATAATCAGAGAGATGCAAATAAAAACAACTCTGAAGTATCACCTCATACCTAGCAGATTGGCTAACATAACAGCAAAAGAAAGTAATGAATGCTGGTGGGGATGTGGCAAAGTAGGGACATTAATTCATTGCTGGTGGAGTTGTGAACTGATCCAACCATTCTGGAGGGCAATTTGGAACTATGCCCAAAGGGCGACAAAAGAATATCTACCCTTTGATCCAGCCATAGCACTGCTGGGTCTGTACCCCAAAGAGATAATGGACAAAAAGACTTGTACAAAAATATTCATAGCTGCACTCTTTGTGGTGGCCAAAAACTGGAAAACAAGGGGATACCCATCAATTGGGGAATGGCTGAGCAAATTGTGGTATATGTTGGTGATGGAATACTATTGTGCTAAAAGGAATAATAAAGTGGAGGAGTTCCATGGAGACTGGAATAACCTCCAGGAAGTGATGCAGAGCAAGAGGAGCAGAACCAGGAGAACATTGTACACAGAGACTAATACACTGTGTTATAATCGAACGTAATGGACTTCTCCATTAGTGGTGGTGTTATGTCCCTGAACAATTTGCAGGGATATAGGAGAAAAAAACACTATTTATAAGCAAATGATAAACTATAGGAGTAGAAACACCAAGGAAAAGCAACTGCCTGAATACAGCGGTTGAGAGGACATTACAGAGGAGAGATTCTAAATGAACACTCTTATGCAAATATTATCAACATAGCAATGGGTTCAAATTAAGAAAACATGTAATGCCCAGTGGATTTATGCATCGGCTATGGGGGGTGGGAGGGAGGAAAAAAAATGATCTATGTCTTTAATGAATAATGCTTCGAAATGATCAAATAAAAAAAAAGACTGACTCACTCTCCCTTAGGCTCAGGCCTAGGCCTTTTCTACTATTTCTCTCTCTCTCTCTCTCTCTCTCTCTCTCTCTCCTTCCCTTAATTCCTTCATTTGTATTAATTAAAATCTCCATAAAACCCAGCTGATGGGTATTTTCATATTTGGGAATTTCCTATCGTGACTACTTAATTTTTAGATTTTAAATCAAGACACTAAAATTATCTTTACAGTTTGGCCAAAATCTTTACAGTTTTGGCAATTCACAGTCTTGGCAAACCACATTTTCATGGTTATAGGAAATACAGATGAAATTTTCCCATATAAGAATTAAACAGTTAAACTGTTTAGGTGGCATATTTAATCTTTCATATTTACCTTATTATGTTTCTTAAGGGATTAGGTGTAGTGCTTGATCACCTGTTCAAGTCCTGGTCGATGACTGACCTCAGCTGCTCTAACTAAACCACCCAATGTTTGTTCTGTCACTGAAAGCAGATAGCTTACCTCTTCTCTGTAGCAGTAGCCAGGAACTCCAGTCTCCTGGGAGTAACCACAGCCAAAAGTGCCCCACCCACTCAGCAATCACACACGCCTCTGTGTTCCCATATCACTTTTCAACTACTGTTGCCATAGTCTGGGACAGATCAGGTGACTGATCAGGACTCTAGGGTCCCGGAAGCCCTTTCCTGATCAGGGGTCAACATTCTGCTATGGATGAGTAGAAATCTCTTAGGTTGAGGCTGTTGCCCACACAGTTACTTCTGGGATTTGTAGTGTATTGGCTCCACTGGTATCTGCCACTGAGATATAAGTTCCCAGGTACAAAAGAAAGATCTCAGGTCTTTGTTTTTATTCATTCTGTGGTATTTGAACATGTGTGAGTGGTCAGCCCCCAGCTATGGCCTCAAATATGCCCAACATAGTTCTTCTTGCTTTCTGCCTGTTGTCTCCATTGGTAACTATCTCTGGGATACAAATTCCCTGGCTCAGCAGACAAGATGAAGCTGCCACTCTTACCTATAAGATTTACTATTTGTTGATTCCTTTTTGATCCTCTGAGATGTTTGAACTATCGGGTGGGACTGGGACTGAGGCCAAAGAAGTCAAAGACCTTTCTCCCTAGTTTTCCTTGACTGTTCAACCTCACTCCTGGCTCATCTGATTTTGCTGCTTATAGATTGGATTCTATGGAATTATTTTTGATTGTGGGGATCTTGGGAGAGTGAGGAAGTTTCACACCCTACTTTCCATTTTTCCATAAACCCCAATGGCCCACCTCATTTTTTCTTAGCACAATATGATTCCATTATAACCATATGCCACAAATAACCAATCTATTTCCCAAATAATAGAGATCTCATTTTTTTCAACTTGTTTTCATGACAAAAAAGCAACTATAATTTTAATATATTATTTTACATTTCTTTGGTCTCTTTGGAATAAGATGTAAAATCTCTTGGGCATAGATATAATTTGCTTTCTAGAATGATTATATCAATCAAACCTCACTATCATCTAAAATATTGAAAGGAGTATAGTGCCTACACAAAGTTAAGTATAAAAATATTAAATTAAAAGGAAAATAAGGGAGGTTGAAATAGGAGGATCATATCATAAAAAAGGGGTTAGAATTAGTGGCAAATTAATCATAAGGAAAACAAACTATATAAGAGGTCTATACTAGCAAAATACATTAAAAACCTGGGTTTGGGATAAATTTTAGTGAGTCAAACTATCAGGGGAAGAGATGCATCAGACATAGGACATTGATGCTGTGACCAAGGAGTAAACAGAAAACATAGGAAATGTCTTAATGAATTGCATGGAGTGAAATATATAAGCAACAATCTAAAACAAAGTTGCAACAAAAACTGACAACTTAAAAAAAGATACAGTAAAATTATTTGATATGCAATGGTTCCAGAAACAATTATTTATTATCAATAAGTTATGTATAAGAACAAAGATGGATTAGATATAAATATTTTGGACATCATGTATCCATACTTCTTTTGTAGGAGGTAGACAAATCTGTTCAAAATTATAAGCAAGAAAGAAGTTAGGGACTTTAAAGTAATTTGTGAAAACTATTTATAATAGATATCTGATGATTATTGGTTGTTAATAGGAGGAATTCCTTTTTTCCAGTGGTGAATGACTCCTTTACATAAATGAAAAATGCATTGATTCATAAAACCCCAGAAATAATTGTAAAAAGAAGTTATATATATTTAGTGTACATTTGATTAATCACAATGTATGAAAACTATTTTCAATAGAGGATGATGATGAAGAAATATTTAGAATTTGTAAGTCAACTCATAAAATATTGATGAAATAATGAATAATTGCTCTGATATTTATATAAATAAGGAACAAACACACCAACATTTTTTTAATTCAGACAAAGTCATCTAGAAGGGAAAGTTTGTATCTCTAAAATTTACATTAGCAGAATAAAAAAAAATCAAAGTTTACTTGAGAAATTAAAAAGATAAAACCTAGAAAACTGCAATCATGATCTCAGAAAATTTAATTTATTCATTTTCTAGTTTTTCATTTAGCATGCCCTAATCATTGACCTCTGCCCTTCTTAATTTGTTAATATATGAACTCAAAGATATAATTTCCCCCCTGACTACATCCCATAGATTTTTAAAGGATGTCTCATCATTGTCATTTTCTTCAATGAGGTTATTAATTGTTTATATGATTAGTTCTTTAACTAACCAGTTTTGGAGAATCATATTGTTTCATTTCCAAATAATTTTTGATTTACCTCTCTATGTACCCTTACTAATTATTATATTGATTGCATTGTGATCTGAGAAGGTAGCATTTATTATTTCTGCTCTTTTGCACTTGTTTGCAATGCTTTTATGCCCTAATACCTGGTCAATTTTTGTGGATATACCATATGCTGCTGAAAAGAAGGTGTATTCCTTTTTGTCCCTATTTATTTTTCTCCACATTTCTACTAGCTCTAATTTTTCTAAAATTTCATTCACTTCTCTTACCTCTTTCTTATTTATTTATTTATTTTTTTTGGTTTGATTTATCTAGTTCAGAGAGAGGGAAGTTCAGGTCTCCCACTAATATAGTTTTTCTATCTATTTCATCCTTTTGCTCCACTAGTTTCTCCTTTAGAAATCTGGATGCTATTCCATTTGATGCATACATGTTGAGTATGGATATTTCCTCATTGTTTATACTGCCTTTTATTAGGATGTAATTGCATTCCCTATCTCTTTTAACTAGATTTATTTTTACATTGGCTTTGTCAGATATCATTATTGTGACTCCTGTCTTCTTTTTATCATTTAATGCCCAATAGTTTTGTCTCCATCCTCTTACTTTCACCCTATGCATATCTACCTTCCAAATGGGTGTTTCTTGCAGACAGCATATGGTAGGGTTTTGGATTCTAATCCACTCTGCTTTTTGCTTGCATTTTATGGGTGAATTCATTCCATTCACATTTAGAGTTATGATTACTAGTTGTGTATTTGCCAGCATTTTGATTTCTACTCCTGGTCCTGCCTTTTCTTTTTTCAGTATTTCCTTCTACACCAATGATTTTTTTTAATCTGCCCTCCTAGTTCCCACCCTTATGTTTCTTCCCTTTCTACCCCTCCCTTCTTATCCCCCCTTATTTCCCCTGTAGTCTTTTGAAAACTACCACCCTCCCTCTCCCTCTCTTATACTGCTTCTCTCCCCACCAGACCATTGTTACCCTTCTATTCCCCTGTAAGGGACAAATATATTCTCTGCCCCAATGGATTGGATTGTTCTTCCTTCTTTGTATCAATTTCAATGCACCAAAGAGTTAAGTATTTCCTATCTCTTTGCCTTTCCAGTGAACTGATGTTCTCCCTCTTCCTGCCATGGCCTTCTTTGTGACATGTAAATTTACCCCCTTCAGTTTCTTTTCCCATTTCTTTTAGTATTAAGCTCTTTTTTAGCTCTAGTTGTATGTATATATATATACACATATATATACATATATATGTATTTATGCATTCATATATCTATATATCTATTTATATCTTATCCTTTCTTACTATACAGTTTGTCACTGTTGCCTCCAAGTATAATTCTTCTAGTTGCCCAGGTGATAAAAGCAGGTTTTAAGAGTTACCAATGATCTCTTTTCTTATAGGGAAAATAATATTTAACTTAACTTATTGATTCTCTTTTAAAAAAAGGGTGTTTTTTATTTGTTTTGTTTTTCTTTTCCCCCTCTTTTTTAAATTACCTTTTGAAGATTCTCTTGAGTTCTGTGCTTGGGCATCGATTTTTCTGTTTTCTGTAAAGAATAGATCTGGTCTTTTCTTTACAAATTCTTGGAATTCTTCTATTTTGTTGAATGACCATACTTTCCCCTATAAGAATATAGTCAGTTTTGCTGGGTAATTGATTCTTGGTTGTAGACCTACTTCCCTTGCTTTCTAGAATATCATATTCCATGCCTTTTGGTCATTCAGTGTGGAGCTAGATTTTGCATTATCCTCACTGTGGTTCCATGGTATCTGAATGAATTCTTCTTGGCAGCTTGTAATATCTTTTATTGGTCTGATAGTTCTTGATTTTGGCTATAACATTTCTGGGTGTTAAGAACAGGAGGTGATCTGTGGATTTTTTCAATCTCCACTTTTCCCTCTTGTTTCAGAATGTCGGGGCAGTTTTTTTTGGAAATTTTCCTGTTGTATTATGTCCAGGCTTTTTCTTTTGTCATGGTCTTCTGCTAGATCAATGATTCTTAAATTGTCTCTCCTCAAACAATTTTCTAAATCCTCTATTTTGTGAATGAGATGCTTCATATTTTCCTCAGTTTTTTCATACTTTTTGTTTTGTTTTATAGTGTCCTGCTGCCTTGTGAGTTCACTTAGTTCTAGTTGTTGTATTCTGGTTCTTTAAGACTGTATTTCATCCCTGGATTTTTCATTATCCTTCTCCTTCTGGTCTGATATTCTTTGGAGTTCATCTTTCATTCCCTTTACCTCGTCAGTCATCTCCTTTGCCTCATCTTCAATCTCCTTTGCCTCATTTTCAAGCTGGTTGATTTTGGCTTTCTAGACACTATTTTCTATTTCCAGATGACTTATCTTAGTTTTTAAATTCTTGTCCCAATTGTATTCAGACTTTCTTAATTGTGTTTTGAATTGCATTTTGAGTTCTTCCAAAGCCTGTGTCCAATTCGCTGGGATTTCTGTTTTATTACTTGCCTCCTCCTCCTATGTATTGTTTGTTCTTGGTTTGTTGCCTGTGCAGAAGCTGTTAATTTGTAATTTCTTTCTTCTTTTTCTGTTGTTTGCTTATATTTAGCTCTTCTTTGCTCCTTATATTTGTCTTTGCTCTTGCTCCTCTCATTTTTTTTATTTTGGGCTTTCTGTCAATCTCCCCTCTTGGAGCTTTGTCAGATCTCTCAGAGCAATCTCTGGGGGAGGAATGTTGGAGTTTGCCCTTCTGTCCTCTGGAGGCTTTTGATTGTATTAAAGTCCAGCTGTCAGTGAGGGAGGGGTGTTGCAGCCTAGGCTTCCCTAAGTTCTGAAGACTTTTGATGGGAATAAATTCAGCTGGATTGGGCTAGGTGTGCTCTGAGGCCAAAAACCTCCTGAAAGGCTGGAGCAGTATGGAAGATCTCCATGGCTCTGACCAGGCTGCCAGCTCCCTCTCCAGGTCCTTCCCCGCCATCTGTGCTCGACACTCCAAGCTTTACACTGCCCAGCCTGGAAAGTATACCCTGCAAACCAGCACATTTGCCTGCCCAGAGATTCCCACTGCCTCTGGAGGCCCAGTGCTCTAGGTGGGGGTAGGGGGAGGTGATGGGTTCTGGGACCTTCCTTCTGCCTTCCCCTTAAACATGAGTGTTCGTGGATTCTGGCTTTTGTGGGGGATTACCTTTTGTGTTGAGTTCAGCAGGAGGGTTCCTTTGCTCTGTCTTGTTGTTAGGTTAGATTTTTAGTCCCCTAGGAGCATTCAGTTTGTGACTGGTAAGGAAAGGTATTCAGAGGTCTGAACTTCTACTCCTTCTATGCGTCCATCTTCAAATATATATCTATTAAGCATTTATCCTATTATAATTTCCAAGTTAATGAACATGTCCATCATTTGTTTTATTTTATCTTTAATTTATTTTCAAGTCCTTTCAAGAGTTATTTTAGGGTCTGACTTTCTTTTTCACTTTCTAGTGGGCTTCATATGTATACTTTTTTTTGACATTGTTTTCCTCTTCTGAATTTATTTTATTTTGATCTTCTATCACTCAAATAGCTTTCTAAAATTAGATTTTTGCTTTTTTTTTTTGCTCATTTCTCTGGTTATTATTTTCCCCCTTTTTACCTTGTCTATCTGTTGAAGTTATTCTCTGTTCCTGAGGCTGAGAGAGAAGTGTTCCAACCTGCCAAAGTATTCTTCTCTTATGCTTGGATTAGGTTGGCTCTCTTTGTTTCCCTCAATATGCATGTCTAGGGAATAGGGTATAATATTCATCTTCCCCTCCACAGTAAAAATTCTTCAACCTCTTCTACGTGAGATAGTTTCCAATTTTAACCTCCCTCTTTCTTTTAACCTAGTGCATTTCTCTTTTTCATCTCATACTATATTAGAGGGGAAGTTAGTGAGAGATGATAGGAAATCAAAAGATGTTACACCAGGAACTAGTTTGAAAGAAGGAAGATAATTTAAGAGCACACCCTTACTTCCTGTTCTCCTCACTAAGAAACCTAATGAAGTATGCCTCTCAGATGGTGAGTCAGTTCCTTCATCTAATTACAAAAATTTTCAGAACAGTTTCTTTAGTTGAAAAGGTTCTATTTATTCCCTTGGGGGAAGGGAATAAGAGGGAAACTGGGAGAGAGGGAAAGAGATTTTTCCCTAATTCTAGTTTATATCATTTGTTGAAGGCTTTGTTTTAAGTCTCTTCAAAAGGAATAAAATTTCTTACCCTGAGGGAAAACAGAAGTAACCCTGCTGGAGTCTTTTCTGGGCAAGACTCTCTTTTTATTCAGCTCAAGTTAGATGGAGAAAGGTAATAGGCAGAAAGAAGTTAAGTGGTGTCTCTTCAGACCACTTCCAAGCAGAAGTGAAGTCCAGAATTCAACTTGGGTCTAACTATCTCCTTCCTCAAGTTTCCATAGAATTCTCTTTCTCCTCCCCCAATGGGTCTGGGTCCAGATTCCATGCTTTTCTTGAACTCTTCTCCTTTCATATCATTTCTTCTGCCTATGCCCATTTCTCTCAATCACAATACTTATCTATTTTGGATTTCATGTTTTCAGAGTCAACTCACAATTGTTCCCTCTTTTAAAATATACATACATGCATAAATACATAAATACACATATTCTTTTGAACTTTCCTAATGATTACAAAAATTCATAAGAATTACAATTAATTTTTTTTTCTCATTTAGGAATGTAGTAGATTATTTAAACTTAATTATTTATGATATATCTCCTATTAACCTTTTTATGTTCCTCTTGAATCTTGTATTTCAGCGTCAAATTTTCTATTGAATGCTAGTCTTTTCATTAGGAATATTTTAAGTCTTCTATTTCATTAAATAGCTATTTTTCCCTAAAGGATTTTATTCAGTTTTCCCAGTTGGTGAATATTGATGACACTCCAATTTCTTCTGTCCTTTAGAATATCACTCTCATCACAATGAGGTCCTGCTAAATCTTATTTTATCCTGAAAGTGATCCCATATTATTTGAATTGTTGTTTTTTTCTGACTGTTTACAATATTGCCTTTCTGACCTGACTGCTCTGAAATTTGGCTGCTATGTTCATATTGATTTCCATTTTGGAATCTTTTTCAGGAGGTGATCAACATCTATTTTTTCCTTTCCTTCTAGGATATCAAGGAAATTATCCTTGCTAATTTCTTGAAATAAAATGTCTAAGATTTTTAAAAATCCTTTATTTGAAATAGTCTAATAATTCTTAAATTATCCCTCTTTAATCTTTTTTTTTATGTCAATTATTTTCTGGTGAAATATTTCACATTTCCCTCATTTTTTTCTTTGGACATTTGTTTATTATTTCTCTTTTTTTAAACCCTTACCTTCTGTCTTGGAGTCAATACACAGGAGTCAATACTGTGTATTGACTCCAAGGCAGAAGAGTGGTAAGGGCTAGGCAATGGGGGTCAAGTGACTTGCCCAGGGTCACACAGCTGGGAAGTGTCTGAGGTCAGATTTGAACCTAGGACCTCCCATCTCTAGGCCTGTTTATTATTTCTTGGCATCTCATGAAGTCATTATCTTCCACTTGCTCATAACTACCTTTAATGAATCTTTTTTTTTCATTGAACTTGTATATATTCTTTGCCCTTTGGCCAATTCTTCTGTTTTTAAGGACTTCTTGTTTCCATTGAATCATTAGATTAGTTATGCATTTTTCTAATTAGTAATGATTAAATCTTTTTTCATATATTTTATTTTTAATATCCCATTTAAGCTATTTCTGGAAATCTTAACTGTTTCACATTTTTCTTTGAGGCCTTAGAGGTAGTAATTTTTTTGGCAATTGTTTTTTTCTTCTAAATTTGCATTTGAATTTCACTTTCACAAAAATAATTTTATGTGATCAAGTCCTTTTTTATTGTTTTCTCCTTTCCAAGCCTACTTCTTAACTTTACATTTTATATTTATTTCAAGTTATATTCCTTGGATGGAGAAAGCACTGTCAAATTTCCATGTTTTATTTTATCTTCAGAGTATTTCAGGGAATTTCTTTCTTTCTATTTCTTCCAAGGTGGTATGATATAAGAAGAGATGTATTCACTGTTCTCCTGCCTTGTGTTCTCATTTGTGGGCACACAAATAACTTCCTTTCCATTATTGGAATTGTGGACATTATTCTTGCACCCCTAGAATACCATACTCTACTGGCCTAATGCTATCCTTCCATTTGGGTATGAAACCCAGAGATGGGTTTGCACAATGCAAGAGTTCAACATTGAGCACCAGCAAAGATTTTCCTGTAATATCCTTCTGACCAATTTTCTGACCTCTTTACTATCTGTATGTTGAAATATCTGGAAGCCATTACTACTTGCAGAGGAGCAGATTGCAATGAAATGATCTCCATCTTCAACCCAGTGAGACAAATGTTTCTTGCCAAGCCTCCAACTTTTCTTAGATGGAAAATTTTTTCATATCATCTATTTACGCTGTTGCCATGTAATTCATTTTAAATTTATTTGAAGGGACAATTTGAGAGACTATTAACTCCCCTAACTTTCCTCTGCCCTTTAAACACCTTTTCTGATGCCTAAAATGTGTCGTCTAATATCTCTTCCCTTGAATACTTAGCTCAAAAGCTGTCTCCAAATGAAGTCTTGTCTGTTTCCAAATCCACCCTTCCTTCCCACTGATCATGGCTTATTGTTCTTTGTACTTTACATATATTAAAATATTTATATCTCACATATTTGTCAATTTCTATTTATATCATGCTCTCTTTTATTTCCCCCAATGGACTAAAAGCTATATGACAATAGAGTTTTTTTTAAATCTTTCTAAGAATCTCAGTAAAGTGAATTTAATTATATTATCTAAATGAAACTCATTTATTAAGTTGTTCCCTCAAAACAGTATTAGCATTTTATGTCTTTATTCAATCTAATTGTGGAATGAAAAACATTTCCCTCATTAAAAAGAAAGGGCATACATCAATAAACAGGGATATTTTGCCTATTAGAGGAGTCCTTGAAATAAATGGCCTCCTACCTTACCATGAAAGTAAACTTTACTTAATACTTTTATCATGACATTGCAGTGTGATACTTTATTGGAAAGGATGATCCTTTGCTTCAGATGGTAGGTATTTTAATAAGGCTGCTTGAAAAATCTTGGTTTATAATTCATAAGAATGGAAGTCCCTTAATCATATTGGCTTAAAATATAGTTTGAAGGTTATCTTTTCCTATTATACAGGTATGTCCCAAAGAGAGCCTCTATGTAAACTTTCTAGTTATTTCATTCCCTGTTGGCAAACAGGCTAAGCTATTCCGTTAGTTCCCCCAAATTAGAATCAAATTTTGACTTCCTACTCCCTCTTCTGTCATCTTTTCATTGTCTCCTACTGACTCCCTTTCCCTCCCCTTCCACATAATTAGGTGGACCAGATCTGTGATTTCATTAGACTAAGTGCCTATTGACCAAGGAAATGTTTTATCAGCACAAGTCATCAGTTTCTCTATAATTCATTGACTAAGAGAGGTGTCTAATGTTCACTGAAGATTAAACCAACAGAGTTAAAAAGTTATTACAGTTGTCCCTTGCTATATCATGATTCATTTATCTCAGCTTCACTGAATTGAGGTATTTAATATATATATATATATATATATATATATATATATATATATATATATAATTCTTTTTCATGGAGTTACATTTATGTTGTCATAATACTGGCTGGTGGAATAAAAGACCAACAATAGCACCGTGTTCTGTATCCTGGGCCATAATTGTTTCCATGGATGTAGGAGTTAGTAGGAGTGTGGAAAAGGTTTACAGAAGAGTGAGAAGGGTTTATAAAGCCTTTATATATATCATATATATATATAAGTATATATATATATATATATATATATATATACATATATGATGTTTCTACTTCATGGATTTTAACCTATAATGGGGGTCTCTATAACATATCTTCCACAATAGGTGAAGGATCACTATATATGTAATAGTAGTCTTGAGAATTTAGTGAATCTGGGGAAAGAATTTGAATCTTTTCAGTTATTCTGTGATTTATTTTTTATTATAATTCAAATCATCTGATATCCTGGGATACATAGATAAAATATGATCTACTATGAATATATATAGAAATTATAGTTATGCACCTATAAATTGCTATATTGTTTTATCTCTGATTATATAATTGGGAACAAATACATCTGACTTCAGAATGTATTTTTCATGATTTTTATTCCTCAAAACATAGAATTTCAAGTTACAAATTATAAGGCTAATCCTTTGTTTTAAAAGAGTAAATCAAGGACCATAGAAAAATACCTTATCCAACATCACAGAGATGATGATTAATGAGATTAAAACTCTTTGAATCCATATCTATGCTCTTCTGAGTATACCAAGTCTTTTGTCTTTTGACTCATTACTATTCTCATTCGCACTATTCTTACAAGCATAGATACTGGTAGCCCACAAATTATAAAGTACTGCTAACTGTGACCTCCAATTTCTTAAAATCTTTAATAGTCTTGACCTTGCTTCCTCTTTGATCTTGGCTCCTCTCCAGACAGAGTAACCAGCAGCAATCTATGAACATTGTGACACTCTGAAATATACTGTGGGAACTGATATGTTCCATTTTGGTGAAAGATTTTGCTTAGTCAACTAAGCATTTTATCTTAGAAATAAACAGTCCTATATGTATTGTGTGGAGAAAGAAAAAAATTAGAAGACCATGATTAATGGTGAAAAGATTTCCCCAGTAAAGGGAATGAAAAGAAGACATTAATTCGTGAGTTATTTAATTTGGAATCCAATACCAAATGAATCAGAAGCCTGATGTTGCACATATCATTTTTCATCATTGTGTTGATGACAAGACACTCTTAATTCTCAATTTCTCCTCTTTTACTATGTTACTTTTACTATCTAAACTTCTGTTACAGAAGAAAATGTTAAATAAAAGGAACTCTCCACTAAAAAGAAGAGAAAAGAGTGGGAAAATGAACCTAATTTTTTAAAAAAACAACATTATTTGCATTGCCAAATTAAGTGGGAAAGGATGTAAGAGTGATGGACACAATATTCATTTTACCTTTTATCTAATTCATTTAATATTTAGATTTAGGGACATCCAGGTAAACATGGTGACAGTGCAGATGCAGGACTCTTCCTCTCCTCAGCACCTACAAATATAGATTACCTCAAAAGACAAAAAAAAAACTAATTCATTTGAACAAAAGGACCCTACATTAGGGCCCATCATTGAAGGCATATGGGATTTGGGTATTTCCACACCATAAGGGGGTGTAAAAGCTCCACCAAAATAGGAGCTGATCTACCCTCCCCCACCCCACTTACAGAGATAGAGTCAGAGCCAGAATCAGTGAGTGAGTGAGGGGCACTTCTATAGTGAGTTAGAGGCACCTTTAGGTCCTTGGCAGCTGACCAAGACCACCAAAGAAGTACCCCTGAGATTAGCTAGACCTGAAACCCCAGCAGGCTGAAGAGCACAGACTGTGGGATCTCGCAGGAGGATAGCACAGAGAAGGGCAGCAAACAGCAGAAGCTACAGAGATTTCAGAGCTGGCCTTAGGTAAAATTCTTGCTCCTTAGCTCCTTACACAGAGTGCCTGCCCATCTCACTAAGATTTCTGACTGAAAAGGGAAGGAAAAACCACCACAGTGAGGGAAAATAGTTCCCAGGAATGACAAATTCCTAATACCAAGAAAAACAAGAAGAGGTAGACTCTGGATAATTTTTGTGGATGGAAAAACCAGGCTATAGAGGAAATAGAGGAGGAAGTACAAGTAAATGCACCAAAACCTTCCAAAAAAACTGAAAGCATCCACAAGCTCTTGAAGAAATTAAATTGGAGCTTATCAAAAAATGGAAGCCTTCTGGCAAGAAAAGCAGGAAATAGTTCAAAGGGAAAATAACAGTTTAAAGGACAAGAATTTCCAATTGGAGAAACAGCTGGAGGCCACAAAAAGCAGGATCTATCAAACCAAAAAAGAAAACCCATCTTTAAAGTCCAGAATTAGGCAATTGGAAGACAATGATCTTGCAAAACAGCAAGAATTAATAAAGCAAGGTTAAAAGACTGACAAAATAGAAGAAAACATAAAATATCTCACTGACAAGATGACAGATCAGGAAAAGAGATTGTGGAGAGACAATTTGAGAATGAGTAGTCTACCTGAAAAGCCAGAAATAACCAGAAATCTTGACATCATACTACAATAAATTATCTAAGAAAATTGCCCTGATGTTCTTGAACAAGGGGGCAAAATAGACATTGAAAGAATTCATAGAACACTCTCTACTCTAAATCCTCAAAAAAACAATGCCCAGGAATGCAATTGCCAAATTCAAGAGCTAAGTAGAAAATTCTATAAGAAGCCAAAGAGACAATTCAGATACCAAGGAGCACCACTCAGGATTACACAAGATCTGTCAGCTTCTACACTAAAGAACCACAAGGCTTGGAATATAATAATCGAAAAGGTAAGAAAATTAGATCTTCAACTGTAAAATTGAGATTTGAACTCTGGACTTCAATCCCCACAAGCCCTTGCTCCACTTCCCAAAAAATGCTTTGTAATCTCACTGAATTCTCACCTGGGAAGAGAACAAAATTTTATTTAAAGGGTCTTCCCTGTAGGCGGGGCTCTCTCTCTTTTTGGACTTCCATTTTGGAGCAGATGTGGCTCTTTCCATAATGTAGGTGAGGTCTTGTCTAGGCCTCTGGCCTAGGCACGTTTTCCTTATCCTGCATTTTCTTTAATCCTTAATCCTTAATAAATCTCTAAAAAAATATAATACTCCTTGCAGAAAGAAACTAATTTCTACCTGCCTCAGTCTCCCCTATATTTTAATCTTTACACAACCAAGGATCACCTGTCCATCAAAACTGATTACATACTTCCAGGGGAAAGTATGGGCATTCAACAAAATGAAGATTTCCAAGTATTTGTAATGAAAAGACCAGAACTAACTGGAAAGTTTGATATCCAAACACAAAGATCAAGAGAAATATGAAAAGGTAAATAAAAAAGAGATGGAAAAGGGGAAAATGTTTTTTATTCAAAGTTTCTTAGTGGCATACCCATCAAAATACCAGAAAACTTTTTTTACTGAATTAGAAAAAAAAAAAAACATAGCAAAGTTCATTTGGAAGAACAAAAGATCAAAGATATCCAGGGAAATAATGAAAAAAAAATATGAAGGAAGGTGGCCTTGTAGTACCAGATACCAAACTATACTACAAAGCAGTAGTCATCAAAACAATATGCTAATCGATAAGAGACAGAAAGGAGGATCAGTGGAATAGACTTGGGGTAAGTGACCTCAGCAAGACAGTCTATTATAAACACAAAGATTCCAGCTTTTTGGACCAAACTCCTCTATTTGATAAAAACTGCTGAGAACATTGGAAGACAGTATGGAAGTGATTAGGTTTGAATCAACATCTCACACCCTACACCAAGGTAAATTCAGAATGGGTGAATGACCTGAATATAAACAAAGAAACTATAGGTAAATTTGGTGAACACAGAATTATATACATGTCAGATCTTTGGGAAAGGAAAAAAATTTAAACCAAGCAAGAGTTAGAAAAAATCACCAAACGTAAAATAAATAATTTTGATTACATCAAATTAAAATGTTTTGTACAAACAAAACTAATGCAACTAAAATTAGAAAGGAAATAACAAATTGGAAAACAATAACAAAAACCTCTGACAAAGGTCTAATTACTTAAATTTACAAAGAGCTAAATCTTTAGGTAGTTTTATGTAAGTATAGGTAGTTTTCAGATAAAGAAATAAAAACTATTAATAAATACATGACATCTCATAATCAGATAGAGGCAAATCAAAACAACTCTGAGGTATCACCTCACACCTAGCAGATTGGCTAACATGTCAGCAAAGGAAAGTAATGAATGCTGGAGGGGATGTGGCAAAGTTGGGACATTACTGAATTGCTGATGGAATTGTGAATTGTGCTCAAAGAAATAATAAGCTGGATGAATTCCATGTGAATTGGAATGACCTCCAGGAATTGATACAGAGTGAAAGGAGCAGAACCAGGTGAACATTGTACATAGAGACTGATACACTGTGGTACAATTGAATGTAATGAACTTCTCCATTATTGGCAATGAAATGATCCTGAATAACCCAGAGGGATCTATGAGAAAGAGAACTATCCATATTCAGAGGTAACACTGTGGGAGTAGAAACACTGAAGAAAAATAATTGTTTGATTACATGGGTCGAGGGGGATATGATTGGGTATATAAACTAAATGATCATCCTAGTGCAAACATTAACAACATAGAAATAGGTTCTGATCAAGATCACATGTAATACCCAGTGGAACTGCATGTTGGCTATGTGAAGGGTGGGGGGAGGGGAGGGAGGGATAGAATATGATTTTTGTAACCAAGGAATAATATTTGAAATTGACCAAATTAAAAAAAAAGATTTAGGCTTCCTATATTCATTCTTTATTCATCAATGTGACTTACTAAAAGAAGAGCAGACAGAATATTTTAGTAAGGAGGTAGGAACAATTTAGTGAAATATCTGAGCTAAACTACTCTAGCAATTATTCAAAGTTCAATCATTCACATATGTCAGATCAGTGATTATCTTTTACTTTCTTTGTATCATCAAACTTCAATACAGTGCCTGGTACATAGTACTCAATAAATAATTATTGATGTATTGGTGAAATGATATGGTAATCTGAGGTTAAGGAATTGTGTAGAGTTTTAGAAATGTTTTCCATTAATAATGCCACATAGGAAACCTCAAAAAAATTACTCATTTTCCTATCTTTGTAGCTAATGGAAATTGTCCTATAGGTTCATTCCTAAACTTTCATATCAGATGGATTAAAACATTTTTGGATAGAGAAAGGACTTTAGTTCAACATTCTCTTTTTTACTCTTCTTAGCATTGTTTTAAATCAAGGAAATATGTTCTATGTTAAATTACTAGAACTTGTAAATACACATTTCATAAAATGAAATAAAAATAATAAAATATTTTGAAAAGGAGAGTTGCTAGGCCTTTATTTTTCTACATGAACTCATATATGTTTGGCTTTCTTTTGGATGAAATGGATATTATTAGATGATATTGATGACACATATCTTTTTCTTCTCATATTGCATTTTTTTAAATTTCTAAAGAAATGCCCTTATTGTTTAATAAAACTTGTTCTAAGGGAAAATGGACCAAGAGCCTACAACATAATATTCCTCTCATTTAAATGTTTCCCCAATTGTATCATTAACACATTTATTGTAAGTGAATTATATATGAGTAGCTTTTTCTTTTTTTCATGATAGCTCATTGGAATTGGAAGAAACTAGCTTTTTGATATGTAGTGTCTTGTTAATGATTGTTGTCCTATTTTTTTCCTCCCTAAATAAATTATGGTAATATACAGAAATCAAAATGCATTCAGGAATGTCAAAATATTGTCTATAGCCCACAGTAATAACTTCTATTCAGATAATCATAAAGCTCTTTAATTATTAATAAAGCTTAAATGTGAATAATAACATATGAAATTAAAAGCTTATGCAAACAATGGTGCTAATATTTGTCATTCATGAAATGTTCATAGTGCAATGTTAATAGACGCAATAGAAATAGTCCTTGCCCTTAATAGATTTTTGTAAGAAAAACAATGCAGCGAAAATAACACACTATCTTAATGTAGTTATATTACTACTGAAATTTGGTTAATCAGTACTTTGCTTAACAAAATTCCTTTACAAATGTGAAAATACTGACTTCAACACTAATTCCCATAAGCAAAAATTTAAATTCAGAAATTTATCAGAGAAACTAATATATATGTATCTATGAATTTTATACTTATATGCATGTAATCAATTCTATATTATAAGAATACAATAAATAATATAATTATATTTATAACACATAATGTATACTTTAAAATTGTTTTACCTATAATTATATGAATAAGAGAAGATAGAACTTATATGACTCCCACTCTCATCTCAAAACCATTCCCTATGCTTCCCATTTCAATAGATAAATACATGTTAGAGACAAATCTAGAGATAGAGCTATATCTATATAAATATTATCTATCTATCTATCTATCTATCTATCTATCTATCTATCTATCTATCTATCTGTCTATCTATCCATCTTTCTGTCTCTATCTACATACTTACCTATGCAGTCAAGCTTTCTTTCTAAATGGGGAATGAAGAGGATGCAAGTCAGACATAAGTTCCACTATCCTGTTCATGTAGATAGTTGAAATTGCAGCCATGAGTCTAAGTCTGAGAATGTCCACCTGTGTAGGTTGCTTTGCTATGTTCAGAGGGCATACAGTCTAGATGAGGCATGCTGAGGGGAATATAGTTTGAAGGGATTTTTGAATTCAAGCAGAAAGCTAGCAAGTTGCATAAGTCAAGTTGCTCCTGGAGGATTGTATGTGGGTGGTAACTGATAATGGAAGCATAAATGGAGCTAGAAGTTGTAGAAGTAACTAAAAGAGGGAACTTGAGTTGATGAGAATATGGAAATAGCAGAGAAAAATCTAAGTAGATGCATGCTGGGGAATTACAGAGAATGTAGTCAAATAAGTTACAGAGCAGTTTCTTCATTCCTTTTTAAGGTAGAGTGTAAAGTATGTATCTTTGTTTCATTATAAGTTTTACCAGTATGCCTGATTTTTGTTCAGCAATCTCTATCACATCAGCAACTGAATTTTCTCACATACTGTGAATTCCTAATTTCACTAATTATGACTATACCCAGAGGAGAGAAATCAACACATATTTCTAAATGCTTAAATGAAGGAACATACAAGAATTCTTTAAACGTATTTAGCTTGTCTTCATCATCTAAGGGAGCTTTCATCTCTTTAGTCTGAGAAAAATCCTAAACTACTCTAATGAAGAGATCTTTTTCTTATAAGAGAATTTAATGACAAATAATATAATGTAAATAATTACAAATTGGCTTCAAAAGTCTAGGAATGACAGAATGGTTTTGTGAAGTACCTTATTATCATTTCTGTAGGAATTATATTAACTATTTATGAAATTCATGTGACACTGTGTCTCACATATAGTTTTTGTAATGGTCCTGTGATTTCATCAGTATTAAGAACTGACCTTGATGAAACTACCTCTACAGAGGCAGGTTAGTCTTTTCTCTGCATTTCATAGGATTAGAAAATTTTCTAGTACCATTAATGTATTAAGAGACGTGGCTATGAATTCATAGATATTAGGTGCTTTATATGTTGTTGTTAATTAGTGTTTCTTGAATCGTATTGAATTTAGGTAACTAGAAATGTAATGAAAATAAGGAATTATAAATATTAAGAATCTATCAAAATTCCTATGATCAGTTTAAAGTCACTGACCACTATTAATTATGAATTCACAAATAGGAAGTTGAAAAACTATAAACTTCCAATAAAAAATGAGGGCTTTTTAAATTTTAGTAAAAATTCAGTTAACCAAGCAAAAAAATGATTCTGATTAGGCTGACCTGGTATGCATAGTGAATAGAGGACTGACTTTGGAATCCAGTTACTTGAGTAAAGCTGTTCAAGTCTTGCCTATAAAATGTACACAGTCATAGATGATTCTGTTTCCGTCACTTAAACTCAACATCTCACAAATAATTTTCAAAGATTCGGTTTGGACAAATTTATATTCTGGATATTAAGAAGACCAGTAAAAAGCCATTGATCTAGACCAATGCACTTGTAAATATTATGTATACAGATTTGTGTGTGCATAAAAACACATATCTATTATTCTTTAATATTACATTTATATGAATCCTTGGGTTCATACCTATGCATATATACTTACATGTACAATCAGTTGTTTGAATATGTATTTCCAAATATACACATAGATAAATATTATATACTACAGATTGTCATTGAAAAAATAGGCAATAATTCTGTTAACATCATGTTTTATTGTTGAAATACTTTGACAATGATCTATTGAGAATTGTTTTATTTTTGAGCATACATTATTATTATTCAATTTAAAATATTTCTAAATATATATCTGAGACAAAGCTTAGAAAATATAGTTATTTATTAATTCAACAGAGAAATATTCATGGTGGCACTGATGGGAATTTAATGGAAAAAATAAAATATCCTACATCATTTCCCAACTTATCATATTTATTAAGTAGAATAGTAGCATCTCATGTTAAAATATTAGAAAATTGTTCAGCTATAATTATCATACTGTTTTAAAATTAATTATCCATATTACAAGGGCAAAGAAATTTAATAATTTTTTTGTAAATGAAAGTATTTTTATATGTCTTCCAAATATATATTCATTTGTTAATAATATCCAGACTATATTATTGAGGCTAACCTTCCACAGCTGAAATGCATGTAATTCACTCATTGAATAGAAAGATGAAAAGGCTTATGAAGTCTGGCAGATGATACAAACTGCTCTCATAGAATCTTTGAAATTTTCTATGTTTTATTTTTATAAATGTCTATAAATGTCTCTCTTTAATTCTTACAATTGACATTGAGTTCATAACAGTTACTGCAATTCTTATTTTACTTGTTAATTTAAGTTCCATATTTTCTGTGAAATCTCAATCTTGAAAAAGGTAATCTTAAATCAAAGCAAAGATAAACAAGTTGAATGACCAAGTTATATTTAAATGACAATATATTCATCTGCTGCTGGAAGTGAAAAATACCAATACATAAAATAGTTGATCTAAACACACTTGTCTTTTCCCCTCATTCCCTTGTCAATATACATGAAAGATATTCACATAAATATTTATTTTTCTAATTTATTGTTTTATAAATTATTACTTAAAAATATATATTCCTTATTCATTGCTTGTTTCCAGAATGTGTGTGTGTGTGTGTGTGTGTGTGTGTAATAAGATGAGAGAGAGATGTTGTAGAAGAGACAAAAACAAGAGACAGAGACAGAGATGGAGAAAAATAGAGAGGTCATATGATCTAGACCTGGAATATAAGTTACTTGTCATCTAGCATAACTCACTCATTTTAAAAACGAACAAACTGAGTTTTAGAGAACTTAAATAACTAGCCTAATATCTCATAAGCATCAAAGCACAATTTAAATTTATGTTCTATTGAGCCCAGTTCTGTAAGCTGAGAATTCCAATTTTAGTTATGTCTACTACACTATATTTCCATTATATGAAATGTGATATAGTCAAAGTTACATCCCTCAAAATTTCATGCCCATTAACTATTTCATTCCCTTATAAGAATATTGCTGTTGTGGCAACTTAAAGTTCTCTTATTATATTACATTGGGCAAGAGTTTTATATTTCTTCTTGGTCTGACAGAAAGTAGTCTATCAAACAAAATATTATGTCTGCCTCAGTCCTATTTATAAATTCTTCCTCTAGAGGTGGACCAACATGAGTCATTCTTAAAGCATTATTTAAGTTGGTATAGATAATGTTCTCTTAGTTCTGCCCTTTTAATTATTCATAATTTCATTTTGGTCTTGCTGTGTTTTTCTTTTCTTTTTAGTGAACCTGCATGTCATTTCTTATAGCTTAATAGCATTCTATCACAATCATATACCACAACTTGCTTAATCATTTGCTATGTGATATATATCCTCTCAATTTTCAATGAGGAAAATTACCTCCCTCCATTGGATGTCACATATGTAGCATCATATCTAATGATGTCTCCTAGCCTCAACATCAGTGTGCAATGCTGCTATGGAGGGAGGAACTAATGGGATTTAAAGAGGAACCATGGGAAAGCACAGGTTTTCTTTTTTACTTCCTCTTTTTCTACTATACTATATTTCCATAATATAATCATCTTGTTCATATTTTCATATGGCACAAAAGAATTCCATTACAAATATATACCACAACTTCTTTAGCTATTCCCCATTGTCTATCTCTTGTTTTAACCTAAATTCTTTCCCTATTCATAGGTCTACAAGGTAAGCTATTTTGTGCTCCCCCAGTTTTATTTCACCTTTGATATCATCTTTATTCCTAAATCATCTATCCATTTTGACTTGAACTTGGGATATGACATGAGGTATTGGTCTAAGCCTAACTACTGCCATACTGTTTTCCAGTTTTTCCAGGGATCTTTTTTGTCAAAAAGAAAGTTATTTTTCCAAAAAATTTGGATCTTTGGATCTTTGGACACTAAGTTACTATCATTATTTAACAATGGGTATTGAGTCCTAATCAGTTCCATTGGTACTCCACTATATTACTTTTCCAATTATAGATAGTTTTGATTGTTACCATTTTATTATATGTTTTGAGATCCATTACAGGTAAACCACCTTCCTTCATAGTTTTTCATTAATTTCCTTGATAATTTAGGCATTTTCTTCTCTCAGATGAATTTTGCTAATATTTTTCTTGACCCCTGAAATATTTTTAGGTACTTTCCATCTTTGTATTGGCAGGCAGATTCACAGGTATTTATATTGTTTATTCTTATTTCAAAAGCAATTACTTTTTATCTCTTACTATCAATTTTTATTGGCAGTGTAGAGAAATGCTGATGTTTTACTTGAGTTTATTTTATATACTGAAACTTTATTAAAATTTTCAGTTGTTTCAGTTAGTTTTTTTGGTTGATTAACAAGAGTTTTTTTTCATTTTCTGCTCATCTTTTTCTATTTGTCTTTTTAGATGTTTTATTTTTTTTAATTAATTAATTTGTTAATAGATTTTATTGCTATAATTTATCCCCAAGTGTCCCACTCCCTCAGTATTCTCCCTGAATAAGAGTAGGAATCTGGAAGACAGACATGTTCATGCAAATTATGTTTTTCATGTTCACACCTTTCAGTTAACTCTCTGGAAATAACATTCACAATTTATTATTCATTAATTAATTCTGTTGCTGTTCATATTGTTCCCTTGGTTCAATTTATTTCACTGTTCATTATCCCATGTAGTTCTTTCCAAGTTTTATTAAAATTAGCCTGCTTTTCATGTCTTATAATACAATAGTATCCTATCACAATCATTTACCATAATCTGTTTAGCAATTCCCCAATTAATGGGCATTCACTCATTCTCAAATATTCTGCCAAAACAAAATGAGCTGCTATAAATATTTTGAAACATATTAGTTATTTTCCTCTGTCCCTGATTTCCCTGGGAAAAATTTCATTGCTGAGTATAAGGGTATGAAAAGTTTTATAACTCTCTGAGTATAGTTTCAAATTATTGTCCAATATTGTTGGATCAATTCACAGCTCCACCAACAGGGTATTAGTGTCCACATATTCCCATATACCCTTCAACATTTGTCATTTTGTCCTTTTATTTTTTAGCCAATCTGATTGGTGAGAGATGATATCTCAAAGTTGTTTTGGTTTGCATTTCCCTAATCAGTAGTGAGTTAGAACAACTTTTCATGTACCTATATATTACTTTAATTTTTTCATCAATAGATTGCCTATTTATATATATTTCCCAATTATCAATTGAGCAATGACTCATATATATATATATATATACACACATACATATACATAAATAAGTTTTCTATATTTTCGCTATGAGATGCGTATCTGAGGTTGTCTATGAAAAATTTCCTCTAGTTTTCTTCATTCTTTCTTACCTTAACATTTCTTTTATTTGTATAGAACCTTTTGAATTTACTAAGAATGAAGCATTTTATATTTTTCTGTGCTCTCCATTCTCTTCTTTTAATGTTTCTTTTGAGTGTTGAAAGTGCTCAATGAATTTTCTTTTTTGCTCAGGTCATTTTTATTAGGAATGTGTAGAAGTCCTCTATTCAATTAAATATCCATTTCTTACCCTATATTATTATGCTTACTTTCATTAGTTAGGCATTTTTTGGCTATGGGCTTAGATACTTTGCTTTGTCTATTAGCATATTCTATATATTCTTATTCTTTTATAAAGAAGTTACTAAGTCTTGTGTAATCCTGTCTATAGTTCTACAACTTTGTTCTCTCAAATCTCCCTCAACCCCCCTCCCCCCAGACTGGTTGTAATTGGGAATTTGGCTATAAGGGTTTTGGGATTTTTAAATTTTAAATTACTTTCAGGAGGTTTTCAATATATAATGTATCAGTTGTTTTTATTTGATCATGGTGTTTAGACAATGCGAAATTTCTTAGATTATCTCTTTTGGATTTATTTTGTTAGTGTGTGTGTGTTTTTTTTTTTTAATAAGAGACATTTCAGATTTTTTTCTATTTAAAATATTTTCTGCTGTCTTAAGAAGTTTATTACCTTCCATTTGTTCAAATTTAATTTTAAGGGAGCCAGTCTCTTCTGTAAGGCTTTGTACTTCATTTCTGAAAGTGATATTTTTCTGTTTGAGATATTGAATTTCTTTTTTTTTTAGGTAACTGTTATCTTCATTATGTCTCTTTTTAACCCAAGCTATTGATTTTTTCTATCATATACTTTTCTAATTTTTCTCAGTTACATTATTTGTTTATTAATTCTTTTTGGTAGTTCCTGAAGGAGTTATTTTGGGGATTGTCATCATTTGACATTTTCCTTTGAAGCTTCAAGTATTTTCATGTTTTCTATTTCTATCCTTTTCTGTACTTAAATTTTTGTCATATATGATACTGAAAATTACTTTGGTAATTTACCTTTTTCTTTGTATTTTGATCATTTGGGGGTTATTTGCTAGATGTTAACTTTTTTGGCACTTTGTAATAATGTGTTCTACAGATCCTACATTTTTCTTGCATATTTGGCAAGAATATCCCACAATCCTTAAGAATTACCATTCTATAACATCTACGGGTAATCATTTTTTCTGAGATTATAATCACAGGTACTAATAGTAATAGTAATAATAAATGCATATTATACATTCTAGATTACTTTAGTCAAAAATTAAAAAGATTAGTGAAAAGACTTATCCTGACTGACAATTCAAAGAAACATTAATTAAATATTTTCAAATGAACATTTATTAGAACTTTAGTATTACCTTATAAAAAACAATGAAATCAGAAGTAGTAAAGTATCTCTAAAAATGAGAATATGGAACATTTCAAAATACGTATATGATTATAAATATTCCATTATCAGCAATGGAAAGTAGATCACAAGAAAAAATTAAATTTGAACATCATTAATATAATAAATTATTAATCAGTTCTATGAAGTGAATTGTGTAAAACTCCAGTATTTTTGCAAAGCAAGAAAGAGATTCATGTTCATAATTTTATAAATTGAAGATTTATATTGCAATGCATGCACTGTAGAGGATAGTTCTTCAGCTTATGCAAATGAAGTTATTGGTTCATTCCATATTATGTGTCTACTGAGTCTTATAATCATTGGCATCTTTTCTTAATAGATATAAATAAAGGCTCCTAATTAAAAAGGTAGTTTTACTTTGAATTACAATAAATAAAGTCAGATTTCTTGAATTAAAAACTAGATGTACTCTTCTCAGTTATGTGGCGCAATAGCTTATATTTTTATGTGAAGATTTCACACCTGTCTTCTACAATTACTTTCAAATTTGAAGATCTGTTTTGTCATCATCATCTTTTTTATTGTTTATATTAGAAATAAGAAAAAAACAATTTTATAAATTTATTAGAAACTTACCAGTTAAAACTTTTATGAGATAAGAAATTTTAGACTTGAAAACATGTCCAATTCTATAGTATTCATTATGAAATCAGATCACGGGGGTTCAAATGCCATCTCTAACAATCACAGTATTATGATGTTGGATAAGACATATAGTCTTCTTTGGGACATTTTCTTCATTTATCAAAGAAAGACATTATTGCCATATGACTTAGGAGGCCTCTCCTAGATCTAGATTCATGATTCTCTGAACCATGATGCTATAATCTTAAAAAATGCTAAAGGAAAAATGTCCTTTTAAAAAAATCTGGCCATATGAAATTATTTGTTTCTATCAACACTAGAATGTATGATTGGTTAAGTTAATTTTTCTGTTATTTCAATTGATAAGGTAAGTGATGAATTTTTATTGTATTGCAAAGAAGGACCAATTTCATTCTGCCTGCTTTGTTATAAATGGCATTTATATTTCTTAACTTTAAAGCTTTTAGTTAAGAAACAGTATAACCTCTAATGTAATAGCCTTCTCAAGGATTTTTCCTGATTTCATATGTTATTTTAGATTTATTAACCACTATTATTCATATTCTTCAAATCATATTTAAATATATTAATTATATTGGGAATTTGTCCTAAAGTTGTTTTATTTAATTTCTTTTCTATCTAAATTGTTTACTTTTTCAACTTTTGGTGAAATAATCCTTTTTCAATTGTAAGAATCAGGGACAGGTGGTGGTATTTTATTAATATACATTTCTATGTTTGAAATTGCTGGCTATAACAAAAACTGAAATTTTAGAATTGTTATTTTGTTCTTGGGCAATTGTGTAGAATTCCAATTTAATCAATTAATTCCTTGATTCAGCATCATGATTAGAAAACTATTATTTTGACTCAATTTAATCCAAATTAAAAAGCATTTTTAAAACAAAATTTTGTTCAAATAATTAGATATAAAAAGAGAAAATCATAATAGTATGTCTCTCCAAGTAATATCAATATTTTACTATAACAATAGCTCACATCTATATGGTAGAACTATATAATTTACAAAATAATTACATATTAAACTTGTGAGATAGGTAACATAGTGTTACTTAAGGAGTTTTATTTTTTTTTAAAGAAATGAAATTGAGACTTTCTGAGGTAGAGTAACTTAGACAAAATCACATAGAAATTATTTCAGATGGGACTTTAATTATATACTTACCTAAAGCTATAAGACAATTCTTTCCAAAATATTTGAAGTTATTTGATATAGCATAACTCATTATGGTTATTATAACACTATCACATGGAACAAGAAATTCAGGTAGTTTTTTCTCTTTTAAAAAAATAATTTTCAGTAGGATAACATGACTACATAAAGGTAGAAGACTTTTTCATAAGCCATTAATACAGTTTCCTGATCACCTAAATCGAAAAGTTCAGTTCATAAGCATTCATTGCCTCTTCAGACATTTAACAAGCTTTCAATGGCATGCAGGTATAGCAGCTAAAGAGGCAGGAAACCTGAACCAAAATGAATTGAAGATTTATCCTTGGTGGGTATCCTTTATATACTATAATTAATAAACCTCTTTTGGAATTAAATTGTATAAAACTATAATAGCAAATTTAAATAGAAATAGGGATTATTTTAAGTGACATGTTTTATATTTCTGTTATAATAGCAATCTTATAGTAATCTTATTTCTTTTAAATCCTAAATGGTAACCAGCAGACTGACCTGATTATAAATTATTATAGAGAATCCCTTAATTTATGCAATAAAAATAAAACACCTGAAATGAAATCTCTTTTTTTGTCAAAAGGTGCCCATGTAACAAGGATAAATTTATCAAATATTGTGGGGAGAAAAAATATATAAGTGGGAAATAAACTAAACATTACAAATAGTATACTTGCCCTAAATGTTATTAGCATTTCATATTTAAATGAATGTATTTACTCATAAATATGCTTTAATTTTCCATTTTTATTATAATCTTAATAATTCTAAATGGGATTTATTATTACAATTTAAATTGCTTTTTATCTTGCCATAACTTTATTTTTTTATTTTTAAAGTTAGCCTTTTTAATATTATATATGTCATATATTATTTTATATTGCATATTATTATATTGATCTATTTATTATGAAAATAAAATTATGGTTATTTCCTTAACCGATTCAAGGTTGTGTAATAGAAACCCACTGATTCAATATAGAAAATTTAGGTAAAGTCAAAAACCCAGATTTCTCCAAGTCAAGGTAGAAAGGGAGATTTTATTGGAAGAGGGCCAAGTCCTCCAATAAAAGCACTCTCTTGCATGTATTACATTGTTGGACCTCAGCAAAAGACAACTCTTGACAACAGAGACCTGATTTTATATATCAGAACAATAAGAAAATGAATATTTCCATACAAGGTTGATGGCTTATCTCACAAGACATAACATCATATAGACCTTATTTAGAAAGTTACTCAATTATAAAGATTGGTTAGTTCATTTAGGAAAGCCCACATTAGTCTAAAGGCCAAATCACAAGGCAATACCCTTATTTAGGAATAGAGTGATGACCATTACATCAGACTCATCTAATCTGGGGGAAAAGATGGCTATTTCCAAACAGGGAAGAGTGCATGATGTTTGCACCATGATGAAATATGAGACTCAGATGGTCAGCATCTTATGACAAAGGGAAATACAAACTTAGTAAGGGGTCAGAAATCCCCTTAGAAGAAGTTTTTATGCTTTAGATAGAAATCTTTATAAAAATTATGAATTATACTGATTGTATTAAGATTATAATGGAATTTTTACTAATTACTTTAGAATCACAATATTGATTATCTTTAACCTATCACTATCATTACAATCCAATCAAGTATGTGGGGATTTATCTTCCCAACATCAACTAGCATTTAAAAACCACATTATCTAGCAGGTAATGTGCTAAAAATGGTACTACATGTCCTTTGCATGCAAGTATATCATATTGTTTGAGAGAAAATATATGGCAAATAAGTGAAAATAATATTCATACAGTGAAAGTAAATGGTTATTTCAGAAGGGAAGGCACTGGGAATGGGATAATGAAATGACTTCTTACAATGTATGTGATTTTATTTGAGTCTCAAAGGAATCAATAAAGTAGAAATGAAGAAATAAAGCATTCTAGAATGAGGGGAAGTCTTTTAAAAGTTTCAAAGTCCAGAGATACATGCCATGTGTTAGAAAGTATCAATCATTAAATAAACATTTATTAACCACCTAAGTTTTAGGCACTATACAAAACACTGGAAATACAAATGAAAGCTAAATGCAATCCTTGCAATCAAGGAACTCATCATCAATGACTAAGGCAAGTTATTAGATAAAAACAATATAAAAAATGAATAGGAAATAATTAGTAAAGAAAAACACTAGAATTAGGAAAGATTAAGAAAGACTTCCTCTGGTGGGGGGAGAGTGTTAATTGGAGACTGAAGGAATTGAAATAAGCTTGAAGATAGAGATGAGTAGATAGAACATTCTAGGTATGGTAGACAGCTATAGAAAATGTCTAGAGTAACAAGATAGAGTGTGTTGTTCATGGAACCATAAGGTAGCTAGAGTATTGGAACAAAGAATATGTGAGGTATGTGTATGTGTGTATGTGTGTGTGTGTGTGAGGGGGGGGAGAGAATGACATAGAGAGATAGTCAGAGATAGAGACAGAGAGACAGAGAGAGTTGGTAGTCAAGATATGATATAAGAATACTGGAAATGTAGAAGGGTATGTAAAGAATAAGAGTTTTGAATGCTACACTCAAGCAACAAGATGGAAAATATTGTTGAATTGCAGAAAATATGGAGTGAAATAAAGATAATGAAATCTGGAACCATTGGAAAGATTCATGTGCTAAATAATTTGCAGTGCCAAAAATTTTTTCATGTTTGATACTGGAGGCAATAAGAATTCACTATCTTATTTACTATAAATAATATGTAGGCAGAAATTCTTTAGGAAGATGACTTTGACAGTTTAGTGGAATATGGATTAGAATGTCATGAACAGAAGTATTGAGACCACCCCCCCAAAAAAACAACAGAAATTAAAGTGAATAGAGAAGAGAACTTATATTATGAATACATTTTTCTTTACTACATTAGGTATCCATGTATGTGAATCCAATCTCCAGTGATGAAACTTTCTGGGTATTATTTTAAATACCCGAGGCAGGCACAACAACAACAACAACACAAACAAAACAAAGCCTAATCACTTAGTGGCCTTCTGGAGAAGCTTTAATGTAATTCTTTAGTCTGGTCCTTCAGTTATAGAAACATCCAGGCAACTAATTTATATTTAGTTCAGTATCATGACATTTAAAGGTGAAAGACATATGAGAAACCATCTAGTCTATATTTATATTTGAAGGCATATTATAAATTTACATAAATTATGACCTTCTAGAATTTTTATTCTGCTAGCATGTGTCAAAAAATTTGAGAGAACAATTTGAATTTAGTGGGGGAGTAGCAGTTGATATAGTAATCATTAATGTAATTAACTTGTTAGTAATATTAAGGAATATAATCAAGACTTATAATGAATATTAGAGAAATATTGAAAAGAAATTTTAACAAGGTCTATATTTTGAATTTAATTACTATGTTGAATTTAATACTTAAACCAATGGAAAATTTCTGCTGAGTGTCCTGTAAATTATTCGGCTATCACACAATAAAAAAAAATTAGGATATTTATTTATACACAAAAATAATTAATTTTTTGAATTCTATTAATTTTCCATGCCAAAAATAATTTGGCACTTATAATATATCTTGTGTATATGCAAATCAGTCTAATGAGCAAGCAAAATAACAATACAATGAAAACAACCCATATTGACTTTGAAAGTAGTTCACAATCAGTGATGAAGATTTTTGTTCCCACATCAAATCCCAAAATATTTGGTGAGCTCCAAAGAAAATAAAACATATAAGAATTTGAGTCTTTGACAATTGAATATTAATGAATGATCCCAAAACATACAGAACATATCTACTCAGTCAAATTTGTAGGTAAATATTAAGGGACTGAGTCAATATGCTTGAAAAGAGACAATGCTTCTATAACAGTTCCTCTTAAATCTAGTGTCTTTCCTCTGTTAAATTTTCCCCCTACTTATCCTGTATATAGCTTGAGTGCTATATATACTGGCCAAATAGTGTGTGTGTTTATGTGTGTGTGTGTGTTTGTGTGTGTGTACAAGCCAACCTGGATTTCTCTGATCTGAACTCAGATCAGGTAGGACTTCAATCATTGAACAAATGAACCTTGAATAGCAGCTCTACCATTTGGGTATCCTGATCCAACATCGAGGTTGTAAACCCTAATTGTTCATATGGGCTCTTAAATAGGATTTTGCTGTTATCCCTGGGGTAACTTGTTCCTTGATCAAAATTTGGATTAATTTAGTGACTTATGGCACTTAGATTAGTTGATCTTAGTTATATCATTTGGAGTATATTTTGTGCTCCGAGGTCACTCCAACCAAAGATTTAACATAAAATTTTTTATAGATTTGATCCCTTGGGAATAGTTGGTGGTTATTTAAGTTATTTATCTTAAGCTCCACAGGGTCTTCTCACCTTATATAATTATACCCACTTCTGCATGGGTAGGTCAATTTCGTTAATTGAGAAAAAAGACAGTTAAACCCTCATTATGCTATTCTTTGAAGTCTCTATTTAGGAGACAGGTGATTATGTTACCTTTGCATGGTCAGGATACCGTGGCCATTGAAGTTAACTCATTGGGCAGGAAGTGCCTCTAATACTTAGTATGCTAGAGGTGATATTTTTGGTAAACTGGTGGGGTTTTAGTTGCCGGGTTCCTTTTATTATTTTTTTTTAATCCATCCTTGTAATGGAGCATGTCTGTGTTGGATTAACAATAATTAGGATAATAAGCTAGTTTATATTTATAATTACTATTTTGTTAGGTGTTAGTGGGTTATTCATTTACTAACTTATGCTTATGAGAGAAGAATAAATTCTTATTACTGATTTTAGCATTATGTCTTCTATAGTAAAATAGAATCATCCAGTATAATATTAGGGGTTTTGAGAGTTTTGTGAAATTAGGTTAAAAATTTGTGTTTGAGCTTTAAAGGTTTCCTAATTGGTGGCTGCTTGTAGGTCTACAATGAGATGAGGTTAATCATTACCCTCAAATTGAGTTTGTCTACTGGATTAAATGAGTTGTCCTTTATTTGATTGACTATTAAGTTTAAGGTGTGCTTAAGTTGTGTGAGTGCTTTATATTAAACTTAAGGTTGAATTGAAATTCATATTTTGGATAACCAGCTATCACTAAGTTCAATAGGTTTTTCACTTCTACTATAAAATCTTTTCACTATTTTGCTACATAGATGAGTTGGTTCAAAATTAACTATTTTTTAGTAGCTCACTTAATTTTGGGGAGTTGGGCAAAATTATTTTTGTCTTTGATAACCAGATTATGTAAAAGGTAATATATATATATATATATATATATATATATATATATATATATATATACACCCCATATTCTCTCCTGTATTAGATAGTAAGTTCCTTGAGTTCAGGAATTTTCTTGTGCCTCTTTTTGTATCCTCAATATTTAGTATAATTCCTGGAACTTGGTAGGTACTTAACAAATATTTTTTGAATTTTTGATTGAGTGATTAAAGAATCATGAATAGAATGCTTGATCAAAATTCAAAGTGTGAACATCTCAAGAGTATGGAATAAGCAATATAGTTGAAGGCAAAATAGCTTGGTTCTACACTAATATCTAATACCTAATTGTTTTGTTTTGTTGCATTAGTAACTTAACTTTCCAAAGGTCACATTTTCAAAAAGGGAATCGTAATAATTACATTTCATTTATCAATGGTTTTAAAATCACTTTGTAAACTTCAACCAAAATATTAATATGAATTGTAATAAGTATGGGAGATTAGTCAAGATTATCATAATGATATTGATGGCAAATAAATACTTTTCCCACTTAGCAACCAAAAAATAATTATTGATTAGGAATGTCCTTTTTAAAAAAGAAATTCTACACTATACAAAGTTTACAAAAAGGAGAGGCTAATCTCATTAATTAGAAGGAGGATAATTTGAAGAGTACCACAGCAGAGAAACTAAATTGGAGGTTATATAGTACAAACAAAACAAGATCAATACATTCATTATAACTTGGGGTAAATAAATAGACATAGGTATGTGTATTATAAAAAGAATCAACAGAATTTGGTGAAGTGCTACTAGGTATGAGATGGTATAGATATTTCAAAAGATCCTAGGTATTTAATATATTATAGCAGTATCTTTTCATATGATGGATATGCACACACTAAATAAAATTCAAATTCTAGAACACAGAAATATTAAGCATGTTTGGTTATATTTTTATCCTTAATTAATCACCAACAGGCACAATCCTGAACTGAGATTAGTACATTGCACTATATTTTTTTAGAAAATGTAAATATTTTAAAAATATGAATAACATATATTTGGATAATTGCCCTCAATGGTATTTTTTTGGGGTATAGCAAAGTCTTTATTTAATTTCTGGCAGCCTCTTATTTTTTGGCTTTTGAAGCAACTTATTTCCAGGCTGCAGCATTCTGAGCTGGAGTTTTCTGTGCAGGTCCTTTCTGAACAGGTCCCTTCTGAGCAGGTCCATCCTTGGAAGGGGCCTTCTGACCTATAGCTTTCTGCCTCTCCTGACCTGGGGCTGCCTTTTGGCACTCAGCCTTTTTAGAGGGGAAGGTATTGGCAGAGACCTTTGAGGCAAGTGCCTTCTGGGAAGTTCCTTTCTTAAGAGAGCCCTTCTGGGTAGATGGCCTTCTGGAGTATCTTCTCTTTGTGCCTGATAATTCTGTTTTTCATTTTCTTAGCTTTAATGACTTTGTAACAAATCTACTTGGTCAAATTTGACAAATTTGACAAAAGTCAAAATCTACTTGGCTTTCATTTCTCTAACTTTAATCTCCTTGGCCTATCTTGTGGCTTTCCATTTTATACTGATCTTTTCTTTCTCCCAAGCAGCCTGGAAATACTTCTGACAAGCACTGTGTGGGAACTTGAGAATGAAGTCTATTAGCTGAATACATTTAAATGGCATAGCCTGCCTCCTCATATCACTGCATGGCCCATCAACCAAAGCCCTGTTCTGATCAATGACATACATGATGGCCACCAGCTTTCCAGTGTGGGGCCCAAAGGAGATGTAGGTCATACACCAGATCTCCAAATAGCATTTGAATATCATATTGGCGGCATGGAGATAAACCTCACTGGTGTCTGCACACAAAGTAAAATTCCACAAAAAGAGAAATATACATAGTTACCCTATGTGTATTTCTCCCTCTTTTTATAGAATCCATTCCATTTTATTAACAATTTCCTTCATGTCCTATGAAATAATCTATAAGTGTTATAATAATAAAATATTACCATATTTGAATAAAATAATTTTATTTCTTCCATTATAAACACATTTTTGCTATAAATGATGACATTCTTTGGCTAAGGACTGATTTTAATTTTTTTCTCTCTTTATATTCTTTTAAACTCTGAAATCCTGATAATCTATAATGGTATTAGAAGATTTACTTCATCTAGTCACATCATAAGATCTCTAACAAAGTTAAAGCATGTACAAGTTCTATGCCTTGAAAATATCCATTTATATAATAAGAAAGCAAAACACATAATATCGAATACAAATATATTTTTTAAAACTATATACATAATAAACATATCTTAGCACCAATATAAATATATCTCATGATTTTCCACCAATCCACTCAATAATTATATTAAAGAATAAGCATATACACATAGGAACTTGGAAGGGACGTATATGAAGAAGGAACACACATTTGTTTAGAATATGTGACAACTTTGAACTGAAGGATTCTATATTATTGGTACACTGAGGAACATTTGCACAACACAAAATTTATTCTCTACTTCATATATGAATGTTAATTCTAACCACTCAAACTTAGGAAATCCATTTCTCTACTTAATCAAGCTCTTTCCATTAACTACCATCATTTCTTTTTTTAAAAGTTAAGTCTTAAGGCAGAGTCAAGATGGCAGCCTAGAAGGAGCAGAAGTTCAGACTTCTGAATATTCTTCCTTACCAATCACAAACCAAATGCTCCAAGGGGACTGAATATTAAACCTAAAAACATGACAGAGCAAAGGAACCTTCCTGCTGGACTCAATTCAAAAGGTACACCACAACCCCCAAAGCTGGAATCTGAGAACACTTGGTTTCAAGGGGAAGGCAAAAGGAAGGTCCCAGGACCAATTCCCCTTGTCCACCCGTATTGCTGATCTTCGAGCGCCAGCAAGAACTTCTGGGCTGGCAAAGGTGCTAGTCTAGAGGGGATACCATTTGGCAAGACTGTGCCGAGCTCAAAGCATCAAACACAGATGGGAGGGAAGGAGCTGGAGAGGGATCACAGAGTTGGCAGCCTGGCCAGAGCTGTGGAGATCCTTCATATTTGCTCCAGCCTTCCAGAAGGTTTTGGTCTCAGAGCACACCCAGGCCAACCCAGCTGAACTTAATCCCATCAAAAGTCTTCAGGACTCAAGTAAGCCCAGGCTCCACACCCCTCCCTCACTGACTGCTGGGCTTTAATCAAATCAAAAGCCTCCAGAGGACAGGGAAGCTCAAACCCTAACAACCCTCCCCCACAGACTGCACTGAGAGATCTTCTGTCAAAGCTACAAGAGGGGAGACTGACAGAAGCCCCCAAAACCAAAATGAGAGGATCAAGAGCACAGACAAATACGGGGAGGAAAGAAGGGGGTGAATATGAGCAAAAAACAGAAAAAGAAGAAAGAAATTACAGCTTCTATATATATGTATATATATAGTAGTCTCTCGGTGATCGAGAACGACTATTGTCTTTGTGCGTTTTCATCTATTGATGTACCCTCATGTGGCTTTGGAGTCCAAAGGCTGAGGCACAAATTTTGTGGCACATGGGGCATGGGACACCAGTTGTTACGGGAGATGTGGTTGTGGCCTGGTGTCGGCATTCAAGCGCAGCGGCAAGACGTCGACGTCGCTCATCTTCAAAGGTGGTGGTGGCATGGTTAATGTGGGTTCGCCAGCTGCTTCTGTCAGAGGCAGCGAGTTCTAGTTGCTTTGGTGTAATGCCAGCCCACTTCAAGTTGGACTTTAGCTGATCCTTGAATCTTTTCTTTGGTTGGCCTTGTTTTCTGAGTCCAGCTGACAGCTCACCATAGAATACCTGTCTTGGTATTCACTATGGGTCCATGCAGATGACATGTCCAGACCATCATAGCTGGGTTTTGAGGACCATTACTTCAATGCTGGTGGAGTTGGCTCTGTTGAGGACTTCCTGATTGGTGATTTGGTCCTGCCCTTGGATCCTCATGATTGACCGGAGAGAGCGTTGGTGGAATTGCTCCAGCTGTTTCATGTGCTTTTGGTACAGTGTCCATGTCTCACAACCGTACAGGAGCGAGCTGAGGACCACTGCGTTATACACTTTGAGCTTCATTGCAGTGCTTACACCTCTGTGTTGGAGGACTTTGCAGCGCAGCCCCCCAGGTGCCTTGTTGGCCTTTTGGATCCTGGCATTAATCTCGTGGTCTAGGGACCCGTCGTTGGCGATGGTGCTGCCCAGGTACTTGAACGTGTTAACGTTAGAAAGCTGCGTGCCATCGATTGTAATGCATGTCTGGTTAGTTGGCCTCCCTGGTGCAGGTTGGAACAGCACCTCTGTTTTGCTGAGGCTGATAGTCAGGCTAAATAGTTTTGTTGTGGTGGAGAACCTGTCCACAATGGTTTGGAGATGATTTTCTTGGTGTGCCATGAGAGCACAGTCATCTGCAAAGAGAGCTTCCAGGATGAGTCTCTCTGTTGTATTTGTTTTTGCAGTCAGGTGGCGAAGGTCTAATAGTGAGCCACCCAGTCGGTATTTGATGTAGAAGCCCAGTTCTAGATCCATCACAGCATGTCATAATACTTGGGTGAAAAATAGGTTGAATAGTACTGGAGCAAGGACACAGCCTTGTTTCATGCCATTGGAGATGTTGAACCTATCCAAAGTCTCTCCACCAGATAGGAGTTCCCCTGTCATGTCGACATGAAAGAGTTGGATCAGTTTGACAAATTTTGCTGGGCAACCGATGGAACAGAGGTGGAGGGATCAGCAAATGATGAATCAGAAATCACAGCAATTTGGATACAGGTTTTGGAAGAACTCAAAATGAAATTAAAAATACAATTATGAGAGGCTGAAGACAATTGAGAAAATAACTTAAAAACTAAGATAAGTCATCTGGAAACAGAGGCACTTTAACTAAAATGAAAAAGTAGTGTCTTGAAAGCCAAAATTAACCAGCTGGAAAATGAGACAAAGGAGATGAAAGATGAGGCAAAGAAGATGAAAGATGAGGCAAAGGAGATGAAAGATGAGGTAATGGAGATGAAAAATGACCTCCATAGAATATCAGACCAGAAAGAGAAGGATGACCAAAAAGCCAGGGATGAAATCCAGTCTTTAAGAACCAGAATCCAACAACTAGAATTACGTGATGTCACAAGGCAGCATGACAATATAAAATATTACCAAATGAATGAAAAATTGAGGAAAATATGAAGCATCTCATTCACAAAACAGAGGATTTAGAAAATCATTTGAGGAGAGACAATTTAAGAATCATTGGTCTACCAGTAGACCATAACATAATAAAAATCCTGGACACAATACTACAGGAAATTATTCAAGAAAACTGCCCTGATATTCTAGAACAAGAGGGAAAAGTGGAGGTTGAAAGAATCCACAGATCACCTCCTGTTCTTAACCCCCAACTGACAACACCCGGGAAAATTATAGCCAAATTCAAGAACTATCAGACCAAAGAAAAGATATTACAACTTCCAAGAAGAAGCCATTTAGATACCATGGAACTACAGTGAGGATAAGCAGGATCTGGCTGCATCCACAGTTAAGGACCGAATGGCATGGAATATGATATTCTGGAAAGCAAGGGAACTAGGTCTACAACCAAGAATCAACTACCCAGCAAAACTGACTATATTCTTACAGGGGAAAATATGGTCATTCAACAAAATAGAAGAATTCCAAGAATTTGTAAAGAAAAGAAAATGGGATGTCCAAGCACAGAACTCAAGAGAATCATCCAAAGGTAATTAAAAAAGGGGGGGGGGGAGAAAAACAAAACAAAACAAACAACAACCCCCCCTTTTTTTAAGAGACTCGATAAGTTAAAATGTTATATATCCCTATAAGAAAAGAGGTCATTAGTAACTCTTAAAAACTGTTGTTATCGTCCCTGAACAACTTGCAGGGATCCAGGAGAAAAAAACACCATTCATAAGCAAAGGATAAACTATGGGAGTGGAAACACCAAGAAAAAGCAACTGCCTGAATACAGAGGTTGAGGGGACATGACAGAGGATAGACTCTAAATGAACACTCTAATGCAAATACTATCAACAAAGCAATGGGTTCAAATCAAGAAAACATCTAATGCCCAGTGGACTTACGCGTCGGCTATGGGGGATGGGGGGGAGGAAAAGAAAATGATTCATGTCTTTAACGAATAATGCTTGGAAATGATCAAATAAAATATATTAAAAAAAAAACTGTTGTTATCTCCTGGGCAGATAGAAGAATATCACTTAGAGGGAACAGTGACAAACTCTATAGGATGAAAGGAAAAAGACATAAATAAGTATATAGATATATGCATGCATAAATATATATGCATGTGTATATATATATATGTATATATATACAACAAGAGTTAAAAAGAGGTTAATACTAAAATAAATGGGAAAAGAAACAAAAGGGGGTAAATTTATATGTCACAAAGAAGCTCATGGCAGGAGGGGGAAGAACATCAATACACTGGAAGGGTAAAGAGATTGGATATAGGAAATATTCAACTCTTACATGCTTTGAAATTGACCCAAAGAGGGAAGAATAATCTAATCTATTTGGGCATAGAATTGATTTTTGCCTTATTGGGGAGTAGAAGGGTAATAAATGGACTGGTCGGGAGGGAAGCAGTACAAGAGAGGGTGAGGATGGGGGTAGTTTTAGAAAAACTACAGGAAAAATAAAGGGGGGAAGGGAGGGGGATTGAAAAGGAAGTAAAATAACTCTGCATCAATTCCTGGAGGTCATTCTAGTTCACATGGAATTCCCCCAGTTCATTATTCCTTTGAGACCAATAGTATTCCATCACCAAGATATACCACAATTTGTTCAGCCATTCCCCAATTGGAAGGCATCCCCTCATTTTCCAATGTTTTTGCCATCACAAAGAGAGCAGCTATGAATATTCTTGTACAAAACTTTTTCTTCATTTTCTCTTTGGGGTACAAAACCAGCAGTGCTATGGCTGGATCAAAGGGTAGACAGTCTTTTAGCACACTTTGGACATAGTTCCAAATTGCCCTTCAGAATGTTTGGATCAATTCACAACTCTACCAGCAAGGCATTAATGTCCCAACTTTGCCACATCCCCTTGAACATTCATTACTTTCATTTGCTGTCATGATAGCCAATCTGTTAAATTTGAGGTTTGTAAGGTTTAAATTAGTCCCTAGTAATAGAAATATTATATTTCATGAGGTTTATTAAAGATTATTAGAAATCAAGGATACAAAATAATAAACACATGTCTAGGGATGATTACCCATTCACATCTTACTACATCTTGCCATCTCTGAGTAGAGGAAGAAAGAGAGTGCCACGTGTGAACATAGAAGAGGATGAGAGCTCTTGGGAGGCAGAGAGCACGTTAAATACTCAATTGTGATCTTGCCCAGGTGGAGACTTAGGTGAGATTATAGGGAATTCTGGGAGGTACCAAGGACTTCTGGGGATTGAAGTCTGGGCTTCAAATCTCCATTTTACATTACCCCACTGAGGCCTGAGGAAGACTAGTCTCTCCACTGGGCCTTATAATCATACCAACTTGGAAATTAAAATAATTTGAGGATAAGAGGAAAAGAGAACAAAACCAATGATTGCTAGGCACATTGACAAAAAGCCAGTTAGGGAACATTCCCCTTTGGCATAAGAGTATACATGCAAGTAAACGTTCAATCAACCATACCCAAAGTTCATTCTTGATCTTCTCGTGCACAGCTTGTGGTCTGTGAAGGCATCTTCATGGTGTCTTTTCCAAAAAGTTCAGTTTCTGGATTCGCAGAGGTAGCATGTTTCTTAACCTAAAACTACTCTCAAAAGGAATTCATACTTTGCAATTTAGAATAATAATAATTTTACATTCCCCCACTGAAGAGGGTGATTGAAAAACACAGGGATATCTTAGGGATGGATGGTTGAGTTATGAAGTATATGAATCAATTGGTAAGAGAAATCAAAAAACATAAATAAAATCCAAATTTAAAAAAAAAGATAATTTCTGAATGAACTATACACTATCAAAGTCTTATGTGTAAACATTCCATGTAAAGGAAAAATAAATCTATAACATGTCCTTGAATCAGGGACAAATTAAAATGATATAAACAATTAAACATTTAATCAGTCAGTAGCCAGGTCTACAGAAAGTTGCCACGCTATGAAAGACAGAAAAGGGATTGGATTATAGGAGCCACGTAGGAGCCAAATGTGAGATACTTGTCTATAAGTATTTTCATGAAGAGTGTGGATACAAGGAAGGACTACAATTTAACATATGTCAAGCATCGCAACCTCGAGTCCACATTAATATTTCCTGTGTCTCTTTTTGGCACTATTCATGTTTAGCTTTGTGCTTCTTTGACCCTGTTCATTGGCTCTTTTGATATTCTTTGTCCTGGAATCAGAAAGAATCATTAAGTAAAGTCCCATAATATTTCCATAATATTTTTAAACAATTAGTGGCATCATTTTTACAGTCTCAAGCTTTTTGGGGCATGCATTGTCAATATAGCAAATGTATTTTAAACTTATATCACTACTAAATCAAAAAAAGTTAAAGAAAATCTTAATACTGGTGGCATGTGCTTCAAATAGGAGAGAAAAAATAAAAGAGTGAAATAGCATTTTGCACATGCAAGAAAAATATAATAAAAGTTTTAAAATTCAAAAACATAGCTTACTCTCATTGACATACTGTGTCAGCTAAGGAAATATAGAATACAAGGCTTTCTCACCAAAAATGAGATCCATTTCCTCCTCATGCCTGGCTATAATCCAATGTGAGTATGAGCAAATGAATTTCACAAGGTAACAGTTTTTTTTATAAATGACAGTAGTACAAATATGTAGGTATCAATATCCCTAAAATTCTCAATAGCCCAATTAATTACAATAGCAAACAAAAACCACTATAATTTTTCACATATGTTGTTGTATGGCATTTTAAAAAGCCTATGATCTGATGGATATTTGTCATAATTTTTTCAGGTGTAGCAATGTTTCAACCTTGGCAAACATTTTTAAACAAAGTAAAACCTATTTGGGTCTAGAACATCATCAAAAAAATCTAGATATCATTCCTGTGGAAGAAAAGTGAACTGAAGAGTTATAAATGAGAGATGCTCCTCTTTGGGGAGTCATCTAGATGGGTACCATTCCCTGCGATTAACTTCCCAGCTCCTTTTGTATGAGACTGTGATGTCCCATTGGTTCACATTTTTATAAATGTGGAAGGTAGGGATTATAATTGTATTTCACTTCAGCTACTAAAATGGACCTTACTGCCTGTTAGGGGCAGGCAAAATGACCAGAGTTTGTTAAAAAAAAATTCTAAAAATCATGTCTAAAGAACCCTTAAAATCAATTAGAGATATTTAGCTCATTAAATTTTCCAAAGGTTGTTATACAATTGTAACCAGTTTGATTAAGTTCATCAATCTTCTATATGACAATTTACAAAGTCAAAAATAGAAAAAGCTGTTTTTATATGGACTTATTCAACAATATTTGTTCAGTATAGTTATAGGGGAAAAGCAAGAGAATATAACAGTAGTTAAAACCCAGTACATTAAAATGATTCAGTGTAACAGAATGGTACTGAATGTATTAATATATAAACTTAAAATCAACAAAATTAAATCTTAAACAAAACAATCAGCAAAATGCAATAAAATACAGAGATTTTTCATAAAACATTGGAGTTTGAAATGACTTAAAAATATAACCTCCAGTCTCCTTAGAGTTCCTTGTTTTTTTTTTTAAATTATCCATTTAGTTGCCTATTGTTAGAAGGCAGAAAATTGATAAGGGGTAGGCAATGAGGTTCAAGTGACCTGCCCAAGATCACACAGCCAGGAAGTGTTCAAGACCAGATTCTAACTCAGGACCTCCCATCTCTAGTCCTGGGTCTCAATCCACTAAGCCACTGAGTTGCTCCCCCATACTGAGGGTGGGTTTTAGGAATCTCAAATTGGGTCAAAGAGTTGGAGGAAGCTGAATTTCTCCCCTGAATCTCAGGTGAGATAAGTAAAACAATCAATGCACTCAAAAGATATGCTGTTAAATACACCATGCATCTAACTTCCTGTTTGGAAAAGCCTCTTCCTTTTCGACTTTCTACCCCCGTGTGGTCCCCTGCCCCCATGTGGAGGCTAATTACAGCCTAAGGAAAGATCATCCCCGTTTTTAGCAGGTGGTGTTTGATTCTGAAGACACAGCATCTATCAGTAGGCTGGGTCCTGGGTCTGGGCCTGGGACAATGAGCCATCTGGGTGGGAGGCCAGAGTTGCTTGGGCTGGGTCTGGGTCTGGGGCTGGGAGAGCAATCTGTTTCAGGCAGGTCTGGAGTGGCAATCGGAGATTGCAGGAATAAGCACGTAACAGGAGCAAGCTGATCAAGAGGCTTTTCTGAAAATCCTTGGAGAAATGTGGCTTAAAAAAAGAAAAAAATCTAGGCAGTAACTATTAAAAACTGAATTTAGTCACAGTAGAGAAAAGACTTAGGAAACTTAAGATGATTGAGGGTATTTCATCACAACCAACATGATCAGCCAAACTGTAAGGGTTAAATTAGACTCTAGTAATAGAAATATTATATTTTATGAGGTTTATTAAAGATTATTAGAAATCAAGGATATAAAATAACAAACACATGTCTAGGGCTGATTAGTCCATTCACATCTTATACACTACATCTTGCCATTTCAGAATAGAGGAAGAGAGAGAGCCATGTGTGAACATAGAAGAGGGTGAGAGCTCTAGGAAGGCAGAGAGCATGTTAAATACTCAATTGTGATCTCACCCAGGTGGAGACTCAGGTGAGATTATAGGGAATTCTGGGAAGTACCAAGGACTTCTGGTGATTGAAGTCTGGGGTTCAAATATCCATTTTACAGGTGATACCTCAGAGTTGTTTTGATATGCATTTCTCTGATTATAAGAGATTTACAACACTTTTTCATGTACTTATTAATAGTTTTGATTTCTTTATCTGAAAATTGACTATTTATATCACTTCACTGTTTATCAGTTGGAGAATGGCTTGATTTTTTTGTACTATTGGGTCCTGGGGCTGGGCGTGTACTAAGCTAGAGCTGTACTAAGGTCTTTATAAATTTGAGTAATTAATACTTTTTGAGAGGTTTTGTTATAAAGATTTTTCTCATTCTGTTGCTTCCCTTCTAATTTTGGTTGTATTGGTTTTGTTTGTACAAAACCTTTTTAATTTAATGTAATCAAAATTATTTATTTTGCATTTTGTAATTTTTTCTAACTTTTGCTTGATCTTAAAAGCTTTCCTTTCCCAAAGATATGACATGTATACTATTCTGTATTCACTTAATTCACTTATAGCTTGCTTCTTTATATTCAAAATGTTCACCCATTCTGAGTTTTTCTTGGTGTAGGGTGTGAGATGTTGATCCAAACTGAATCTCCCCCATTTTGTCTTCCAATATTCCAATAAGTTTTTTTTTAATCAAATAGTGAATTTTTGTCCCCAAAGCTGGGATCTTATCATAGACTGACTTGCTGAGGTCCCTTACCCCAAGTCTATTCCACTGATTCTCCTTTCTGTCTCTTAGCCAGTACCACATTATTTTGATGACCACTGCTTTATAGTATAGTTTGAGACCTGGTACCTCAAGGCCACCATCTTTCACATTTTTTTTCATTATTTCACTGAATATCCTTGATCTTTTGTTCTGTCAAATGCCTTTTGTTATGATTTTTTTTAATACAGAAAAAAGTTTTTTTTCATAGTTTGATGGGTATGGCACTAAATAAGTAAATTATTTCCGGTAGGATTGTCATTTCTAACTCATCCTATCCATGAGCAATTAATGTTTTTTTTCCAATTATTTAGATCTAATTCTAACTCTGTAGATAGTGTTTTGTAGTCATGTTCCTTTAGTTCCTTTGTCAGTATTGGCAGATATATTCCTAAGTATTTTATGTTGTCTAGGGTGATTTTCAATGGAATTTCTCTTTCTAATTTTTGCTGCTAACATGTATTCTAAATATCTAGAAATGTTGATGACTCACAGGTTTATTTTGTATCTTGAAACATTGCTAAATTTGTTGATTATTTCTACTACCTTTTTAGTTGATTCTCTAGGATTCTTTAAGTGTAACATCATATTATCTGCAAAGCGAGATAGTGGTCTCCTCATTGCTTATTTTAATATCTTTTTCTTCTCTAATTGCTGCTGCAAGTGTTTCTAGTACAATGTTAATTAATAGAGATGATAATGGGCATCCTTGTTTCATTCCTGATTTTATAGGGAAGACTTCTAGTTTATCCCCATGGCAGATGATGTTTGCTGATAATTTTAGATATATACTGTTAATTATTTTTAGGAAAGTCCCTTCTATTCTTATATTTTTGAGTGTTTTCAATAGGAATGAGTGTTGTATTTTGTAAAAGTCTTTTTCTGTATCCATTGAGATAAGCATGTGATTTCTGTTGGTTTGCTTGGTGATATGATCAATTATTTGGATGGTTTTCCTAATATTAAACCATCCTTGAATTCCTTGTATATAAGCCACCTGATTATAATGAATAATCTTTGTGACCACTTGCTGGAGTCTTTTTGCTAGTATCCTGTTTAAGATTTTTGTATCTATGTTCATTAAAGATATTGGTCTATAGATTTCTGTCTCTGTTTTATACCTGCCTGGCTTTGGAATCAGAAGCATCTTTGTGTTGTAAAAGGAATTTGGTACAACTTCTTTGCTTATTCTGTCAAGTAGTTTGTATAATATTGGGATTAGTTGTTCTTTGAATGTTTGATATAATTCATTTTTTAATCCATCTGGTCCTGGGGATTTTTCCTTAGGGTATTTTTTGATGGTTTCTTCAATTTCTTTTTCTGATATGGGGTTGTTGAGGTATTCCATTTCTTCTTCTGTTAATCTAGGCAATTTATATTTTTGTAAATATTCATCCATATCACCTAGGTTGCCCTACATATTGATATACAATTGGGCATAGTAGTTTTAAATGGTTGCCTTATTTTCCTCTTCATTAATTGTGAGGTCACTCTTTTCATCTTGGATACTGTTAATTTGGTTTTCTTCTTTCCTTTTTTAAATTAGATTGACCAGTACTTTGTCTATTTTATTTTTTTTCAAAGTGCAAGTCTCCAGTTTTATTTATTAAATCAGTAGTTCTTTCACCTTCAATTTTATTAATTTCTCCTTTAATTTTTAGGATCTCTAAATTAGTTTTCATTTGGGGATTTTTAATTTGTTCTCTTTCTAGTTTTTCAATTTGCCTACCCAAATCACTGACCTCTTCCTTCCCTATTTTGTTAATATATGAACTCAAGGATATAAATTTCCCCCTAAGTATTGCTTTGGCAGATGTCTCATCATTGTCATTTTCTTCAATGAAATTATTAATTGTTTCTATGATTTGTTCTATGATGTTGTTTCAATTTTGGAGAATAGTATTATTTAATTGCCAATTAATTTTTATTTGCCTCTTATGCATGCTTACTAATTATTATTTTATTGCATTATGAACTGAAAAGTTTGAATTTATTGTTTCTGCTTTTTTGCACTTGCTTGGCATGTTTTTATGCCCTAGGACATGGTCAATCATTATGAATTTGCCATGTACTGCTGAAAAGGTGTATTCCTTTTTTTCATATTCGTTTTTTTCCACTTATCTACTAACTCTTATTTTTCTAAGATTTCATTCACTTCTCTTACCTCTTTCTCATTTATTTTTTGGTTTGATTTATGTAGTTCTGATAGAGGAAGTTTCAGGTCTCCAACTAGTATAATTTTTCTATCTATTTCTCCTTCAACTCTGCTAATTTCTCCTTTAGAAATTTGGATGTCATACTATTTGTTGTATACATGTTGAGTATTAATATTTCCTCATTACCTATATTGCCTTTTATCAGATGTAAATTCATTCCCTATCTCTTCTAACTAGATTTATTTTTACTTTGGATTTGTTCGATATCATGATTATGAACCCTGTCTTCCTTTTTCTCAGTTGATGCCCAACAGATTTTGCTCCATCTGCTTACTTTTACCCTATGTGTGTCTGTCTTCCTCATGTGTGTTACTTGTAGACAACATATGTTAGGATTTTTATTTCTAATCCACTCTGCTATATGCTTTTATTTTATGGCTGAGTTCATTCCATTCACACTAAGAGTTATTATTACCAGCTTTGTATTTCCCAGCATTTTGATCTCCACTCCTAATCCTGCTCTTTCTTATTCCACTATTTCCTTCTACACCAATGTTTTGTTTTAAATTAGTCCCCCTAATTCCCACCATTATTTTACTTATCATTCTACTCCTCCTCCCTTCTTATTCCTCCCTTATTTTCTTTTTGGCCTTTTAAACTACCCCCACAGCCTTCCTTGTTGCTTCCCTCCCCACCAGTCCTTTTATTAATCTTCTAATTCTCTATAGGGTGCAAATCAATTCTCTGCCCCAATGGCTCTGATTGTTCTTCCCCTTTTGAGGCAATTTTAATGCATGTAAGAATTATGTATTTCCTGTCTCCAATCTGTTTACCATTTCAATGAATTGATGTTCTCCCTCACTCCTGCCATGAGCTTCTTTATGACACAGACATTTACCCCATTTTGTTTCAGATACAAATCTTTTTAACTTATTGTGTTCCTTTAAAAAGAATTTGTTTTTATTTTTATTTGATTTTCCCTTTTCTTAATTACCTTTTGGTGTTTCTCTTGAATTCTGTGTTTGGTCATCAGATTTTCTCTTAAAGTCTGGTCTTTTATTCATGAATTGATGGCAGTCTTTTATTTTATTAAATAACCATAATTTCCTCAGGAAGAATATATAATTAGTTTTGCTGGGTATTTGATTTTTGGATATAGATATAGTTTCCCTGTTTTCCAGAATATCATAGTCCATACCTTCTGGTCCTTCAGTGTAGATGCAGCCAGATCATATGTTATCCTAACCGTGGCTCCATGGCATCTGAATGACTTCTTCTTAGCAATTTGCAATATTTTTTCTTGGTCTGGTAGTTTTTTAATTTGGCTATAACATTCCTTGGTGTTGTCAGTTGGGGATTAAGAACAGGTGGTGATATGTGGATTCTTTCATTCTCCACTTTTCCCTCTTGCTCTAGAATGTCAGGGCAGTTTTCTTGGATAATTTCCTATAGGATGATGTCCAGGCTTTTTCTTTTGTCATGATCTTCAGGTAGTCAATGATACTCATGTTTTCTCTCTGTTTTGTAGAACTTCCATTTTGTGGATGAGGTGTTTCATATTTTCCTCAATTTTTTCATTCTTTTGATTTTGTTTTATAGTTTCCTGCTGCCTTGTGATGTCATTTGCTTCTAGTTTTTAAAGTCTGAATTTCATCCCTGGCTTTTTGGTCATCCTTCCCCTTCTTGTACGGTTTGTTTTGGAAGTCATCTTTCATCTTCTTTGCCTCATATTTCATCTCCTCTGCCTCATTTTCAAGCTGATTACTTTTGACTTTCAAGATGCTACTTTCTGTTTCCAGGTGATTTATTTTGTTTTTAAAGTTCTTTTTCCAGTTGTCTTCTGCCTCTCTTAATTGCTTTTTTTTTAAATTTATTTTGAGTTCTTCCAAAACCTGTGTCCAATTTGCTGGAGTTTCTGTGTTTTAGCTTGGTGTTCCTTGATCCTCCTCTGTTCCATTTAATCTTTGTTCATTGCCTGGATAGAAGTTGTTGATTGTAATTTCTTTTTTTCTTTTTCTGATGTTTACTCATATTCCCTTCTTCTTTCCCCCCTGTAGTTTCCTATAGTCTTGCTCCTCTCATTATGTGCTAGATTTTTGTGTTTGGGCTATTCTATGCTGAAGGGGATTCTTCTATTTTCTGATTATTGATCATGTTAGTCAGATCCTCCCGAGGTGACAGCAGAAGCTGAAAAGGAGCTGGGGATTTCTGCCCTGTTGTCAAGGTTGTTGCCTGTATTTTGTTGCTTTTGCCCTTGCAGCTTAGTCAGCAGGGCTCTCAAAACAGTCTGTTGGTGAGGGGTTTTGGATCTTGAGCTTCCCTACCCTCTGAAGGCTTCTTATCTGCCCTATTGATGAGATTGATCCAAAGTGGAGGGGTTGATCTGCAAAGATGGATGTGCCCTGAGGCCAAAACCTCCAGAAGCTGGGGTGGTGGGATGGTGGAGTGGTGGGGTGAAGGTGGGGTAAAATGGAGCATCTTGGCTGTTACTAGGATACCTGCTCTGTACTTTACCTCCACCTGCCTCTACTCTGCCTGTATTCTCTGCCCTGAGCCTAGCATAGCTTTGATGGAAGTTACTCCCACCAAACTAGTGCCCTTGACTTCCCACAGATTCCAACCAGCAATGGAGGCTGTGGAAGGGGTCGCAGGACCTTCCTTCCTCTTTACCTTTAAACCCACATACTCTAGAATTCAGGCTTTTTTTGGGGGGTGGGGCTATCTTTTAAGTTGGGTCCAGGAGGAGGGTTCCCTGGCTCTGTCCTATTGTTACATTTGGTTTTCAGTCCCATGGAAGCATTGTGTTTTTTATCAGTGAGGAAGGATTTGCAGAGGTCTGAACTGCTACTGTCTCTAAGCTGCCATCTTGACTCTGTCTCCTCTGACCAGAATCAGTCATTTTCAAAGAAAAGGAAAAAAATTAAATATGTAAACCCATAAGTTAAAATTTTACACCATTTTTTCATTTCCCATCCATTGAAAGATGTTAATATTTTCATTAATTTGAATTTATGCATAGAATTATTATAACTTAGATTTATTCACCAAAATAAATGGCTCATTGACAACATACCTTTAATAATATAGATTTACAAGTACCCAAGGCAAAAGTAACATCAATACCTCCTTTTATTTTTCTATTTAGTTAGTTAATCATATATTGATTGAAATTAATCCAGATAAAAATATTTTATTTTCTTTTTATTGCTGGGGAGGGCTTGCCCTCCACAGGGTTGGGGTTCTTTTGGCTGGGTGTCATGGCATTGGTGGAGAAGAAATATATGGTCAAACAGTTAAAAGTTTCAACTTGCAGTCAAATGTTGCAAAAGAACTGATCCACCTTTACTGGCTTGATTTTTATTTTTATACCCTCAATGGATACATATACACATACTTTGATTCCTTGGATTCTAACAATAATCATGAAGCTTTTACAGAAGATGAATGTTTTCTTATCAAAGGGAGCATGACTAGGGGTCAGTTCCCCTTTAACCCATGAGGCTCAGACATGTAGTTAAGTCAAGAATAATTATTTATTACTTTAATCAAATACACGATCAATCAGATTTCTTAGGACATAATCAACAAAATACTATTGCCATGTGGGGGGGGGTGAAATGGTAAAAGAAACATAACCCAGTTTCAGGTATTTTTCCATATCAGGTTTTCATTTTCTAATGTTTCACCAAGGTTTCCAAGACAGGTTACCTAAGCTTCAGTTAGCAAAACAAATCATTTAAGTATAATGTGTCAGCCTCTCCCTGAAAGACAATTGATGTACCTGTCATCCCTGGATTATAGTCGGGATGAAGGAATCCAAAAGCCGTTTTTTATAGGTTTTAAACCTAGGAAAGCATGGCCCCATCTAAGTGGATACATAGGAATCTTTAGGATTGTAGCAGTCCACCCATAGCTATGGGCAAGGGAAACAGTTAGTATGTACAGAGTGGCTTAGAAGAGAGCATGCTCAGTCTTGAGCATGCTCAGTCTTGCCCATGGCTGGGAAAGCCTCTGACCCTTGACCCCAGCTTCCTCCAGGTTAGATGGGAAAACAGGTTTCTTTGTGTTCACCTGGCTAAGAGAAACCACACCTATACCTTGTCATTAACCAGTGACAATCATCCCTATGTATTGTGTATATTTGCATATCAAAGAGATTAAATACCGGGCAACAGCAAGCTCCACCTCTTCTCTCTTTTCCTCACTTGGATCTCAGCTCTCACTGATTCCTGTCCTTGCTGGAGCTTGGCTTTTGGCCAAGCTCCATCTTTGATTCCTTTCCTGATCTACCTCTCCCACCTAGGATCTGGCCTTCGGCCAGGCACTTTCTTTTCTCTATCATGTCTCTGACCTGTGTGGTATTAAATTTGGATCTTAGGACAGGTATAAGCCTTCTGAGTAGTCCCCTGATCGGAGTTTTTGCTGTGGCTCCTTGATAATTAATAAGGCCTGGATTTCTGACTCATTCCTGCCACCTCATATCTCTAACATGGCTCCACCATCCCCCTCGAGGCATCCAGAATTTCTATCCTTCCTCTATCTTCCTATATTGAGGCTTCTCGTGGGTTCAAGGAAGCTTCAAGTACTAATTTTGTAAGTAGACTCTCTTGGTGATATTCTGTGGGAATGAAGTGGGACTTCTGTGTTAACCCTGCAGGAATTTTGCTCTCTACTGTATTTTCCTGGGACTGGGGAGAGAAAAATAATCCTAACAAGTCCAATACTAAGAGATGTTAGTGAGAGAGGAGTCACACAGAGTGCTCTGAGTGGGTGTTTTCATCCTTACTGGGGACTGCTCTGCAATCCCCAGTTTCCAGCTGTGATCATGTCAAACACAGTGGATTAGAAAATCCAGTGAATTGTAGGGACCCCTTAATGGAATGCTATTTTAAAATAACTTAAAATGAAATTCTTGTAATTTAAAAGAAGGAAGCATAACAGAGTGAAATAGCGTTATTGCATTTTTTAAATATTAAAATTATTTAAAAATAATTAAAAATTAAAATTAACTCTTAAAAATTAAAAAAAAAAACTTTCCTTGGCACCATGTTAAGAATGCCCAACTTAGAGAAAGAAAGGGCACTTCAATGTCTTCTTTGTACTGGTTACCCCTGGGCCTGGGTTGTAATCGATTTTTTCTTTTCTTTTCAGAATTCTTATTTTGTTTTAAGACCCAACTCAAGTGCAACTTTTTCCAAAGAAACAAACAAAAAAAAAAACAGGAAAACAAATTTAAAAACAAACATCTTTTCTTGATCCTTTCCAGTTGCTGATAACCCATTGCCACCAAATCACCTTGCCTTTGCTTTGTAGGTATCTATAAATTCCATCAATTAAATGGAAGATCCTTGAAATCGGGGACTATCTCACTTCTACATTTCTGTGGTCATTTTTGTTTTATTTTGGTTTTGTCTTTTACATGGCAAAAACTTTATGCTAAATTTCTGGTCACTGAGTCCAGGTCCCCACTTAATTAGTAAATACTCTAAAAGAGCACTCCCAACAAGATTGATGGACAATATCCATGAAACATTGCACTAAAATGATTTATAAAATATAAAACTATCTATTATTGGTGTTTTCTACAGCAAAAACAAAAGTCAACAAGCTTTTATTAAGCAATTATTATGCATTTCTCTAAATTCTAGGATATAAAGAAAAGTATAATAAAGATAATGTAACCCCTCAAAGGATTTACATTATTGCTAGTTTTCAGATAACTACCATGTTATTCTTTACTACTTACTAATGTGAAAGGAATATCATAACTCCCATATATTTAAATTAAATAGACCCTTCCCATTTAAAAGCATTGGAACTATACTAAATATTTAATTGCCTTAAGAAATTAAAATGTGTGTTGTTAATATCACTTCCCAGTCTCTCAAGTACAAAAGGAGCAAAAGCAAATCCATCCTCACTCTGAGGAATGGCTAGTGCATCATAATCAATAGTTTAGAAACTGGGGTTCTTTTTTCCACTGAGTCAAAGGGTGATGTTCTTGTTGCATATTCTTGTTAAATATTCTTCTCCTCCTATGGCTAACTATTTTGTCCTTTTTTTCAATTTTTGAATGATATATGCATGTCTCCTTTCATGAAAATATTGAACCTAAGTCATATAGTAAATTAGTCAAGTCAAACTAGATTAACTTGAAAAATCCAATAATGCTTTAGTAAAAAATAGGACAATGGAATGAAGAAGTAGTCAGAAGTTAATGTTGTCCCCTGAAAACGTGCCATTCAATTCTTTAAACTCTTTCTGATGTTTTCTTGGAGAAAATAATAGTGAAGTTCAGAATAATCCCACTTTTATCAATGCAGTTGTTTCCACCAAAATAACTATCTCTCACTATCCGTTGAAAAAGAAAATTCTGCTACAATATATAAATTACAGAATTAGATATTAAAAAATCAACATAGATTTCCTTCTATATTCACCACTAAAAATTATTAAAGCATTTATCTTTTAAACTCTATGATTCAAAATTTTAAAACATGATTATTGAATACCTTTTGGGACAAGTCATCCTACTAGAAAATGGGGAAGGGATAACTTTTAAAAGTAATTTATTTAATCTTAAGAAAATATGAAAGGGAAACATTAAGGCATGTGTTATGTGAATTTTAAAAGTCTCCATCTTGGTCTAGCACCCAAAAATTGTGCACGCCCACACTACATGGGCATGTGCTAGTCAATGACAAATCAGAAATAACTAACTGCCCACCTGGGCTGTCCTAAGCCAAGCTAGAGCCAACCATTGGCACTTGTGAGGCACAGGAAGTGAGGTATGGAACAGCCTCTGGAATTTGCTCACTTCCTGTGGAGAGAGCGAGAGGCCAGTTCAGGTTAGAAGCTTGAACAGAGAGGAGGCCCGCAGACAGCTTCCCTTCAGATCGGTCACATGAGTCAAGGACTGATTCCTTCCACCTTGGCCCTTTGGGCCTAAACTCCCTCTGCCTTGGTCAGAGGTTGAGTAGCCCCTTTCCCTTTTCTCCTCTCTCCTTCACTCCCTCTCCTTTTCCCTACTCCCATTGTGATTAAACCTTCATAAACTCCATTCTGACTTGAGTCTTTCATTTTAGGAATTTCATAAGTAAATTCCTTGGTGGCCATTGTTCAATATTATAACAATCTTAAAAAGGTGAAATTTTCACCATTACAGTTAGAGACTTCAAAGTGACAATATGTGAATGAAGCTGGTTTGGAATTTAGGAACATCAAGCTTGTTTATTCATAACTATCCATATGATCTTGAAAAATTAATGGATCTCCTCATTTCAGTTTTGCCATGTGTATAATTGGAAATTTATATAAATCAGCCCTATTTCTTCCTATAACTCATGGTGTCTAAGACTAATAGTTCCAACTATTTTCCCACTTTTCAAAGATAATATGAAATGGTTAAAACAATAGTAGGAAAAAATTTCATAAAACTTTCTGAAAAGTAAGCCTCCCACACTCCCACATCCCACATCAACCCATTACAAACTATTGGTTGTATAAATAACTATGAAAATGTTAAAGAATAAAATCATGTAACTCTTTCAAATTTGAGGTAAGGAAGAAGATGAAAATAGATTGTTTCATGAAATTATATTTCTCATTTATTACTTCCTTCAAAGTTATGTGATCACTTCCCCCCTTCTTTCACAGGGGACATACCCCAGAAGTCTAAGTAAGCCAAAGTAAAAATTTTGAAGTAAAGCTTGCCTTTAGTTTTCTTAAGCTTGATTGGTAAACTCTTTTCTTTTTATTTTCTCATTTGTCTGATACCAGGAACCCATTGTTACTTTCTACTGCCCTCTTCATTTCTGTTCAGATGAATTTATTCATAGTAAGACATGAACTGTTAAGAATTAAATTCTTATATACTTAAGAAGTAGGTTTCTTTCAGAAGAATACACCTGTGATGGATGATTCTTGAACTAAAGTAATGAGTCATTCTTAGATGAATTTCAGAAGTCACAATTCATGTTAAGAAATGGGTCTTTCTTGAGACCCTTTAAATAAGTAACACAAATGGTTATTATATCCTGCTAGTCCAACACTGTATTCACAATCTAGGAAATAGTACAGTCTAAATTAATTTTAAACATTATGTTTTATTTGACTTTAACTATTTTTTATGTGAAAAATAGCAAACTGGCTAAACCATGTGATCATTATTAATGACTATCAGTTATTGTCATTAAAGAACCTGAAACTAGTATTGCATGTGTATATGATTATTCAGTTTCACAGTTTTACAAAGTACATAATAAATGGTGCATACCAGTGCTCAAACAGTCAACTTATTTTATTATTTCCCTACTCAATTGCAGAAAATTTGGAAGCATAGATGAAATTAATCTAATAAAAGAGAATAGCCATCTTAAGAGACCACCTTTTTAAGACAAATCTTTAGCTTTCGCTGTTAAATGATTTGTCCCAGGAAATGAATTTTCTAATCTCATGCAATTCAGGTAGATGATCTGCTTGGAGATTTTTATTATATATTTATTTTTTAAGCTTCTAGTAGTGGAAATTTTTACTGGGAAAAAAATTTCCCTTGGGATGTGGTCCCACTGCTTAATCTGGATATGTTGAATACCAACTCTAATTTAACATGGCAGTGAACATAAAGGAAAAGTGTTAGAGAGTAGTAAGAATCATTTCTATCAGACAGAAGGAAAACAAAAGCCAGAACATTTCCTGGTAACTCTTGAGGGATGTTATCAGATGCTCTAAGTAATAGTCGTTCCATAGAAAAGGGTACTCTCTTTTACTGTTTAACTGAATTATATGACTTTGCTTATAGATTGTATCTGAATTACTGTAAAAGGTCATGAGTGGATTTTCCAGAATGGTACTTTAAATAAAATATGATTGATTCTTAGGTTAAGTCTCCCATTTTATTGTATTTTTTTAATCATTGATAAAGCTTCTCGGAATATACTGAATATTACCATTAGATCATAACAAGTAGTACATGCATGAATCTTCTAACAAGTTCATGTATGCCTTATATAAAAATATAATTGATTAAATATAACTGCTTTTTTTAAAAATACTAACATTTTTGATGTTAAAATGAATGTTCAAAGGAGGGAGAAAATGAGGGTAATGGTTGATACAATCAACTCTAATACCTGTCATCCTTATTTAGTCATTTATTTTACATATTTATTTTCTTTACAATTTAAAATTAAGTTTAATAAATGACATCACAAGGAAAAAAGTGAATATGGAACTGGCTTTTTTTCTTTTCCTGATATTAAAAATAAAAGTCATTATTTCTCACCAGGTAACATATATTCCCTGACTCTAAGAGAAAAAAATAGTCTCTTTCTCCTCTATTTTTACATTTCCTCCTATACATAGAATAACCAAGTTAATAAAGACTGTAGACCTACTCCCATATTTAGAGATTTTACAATTTCTAGTCATAAAACTGTCTTTATAAGCATAAACAGACCCTCTATCTTTGCCTTCATTGTAATAATGATTACAAGTTGTTTGAACAGTAATTTTGAAAAGATATTGGAATATATCTTGGGTGGAAATCAATAAATCTATATATGGAATATCATTCATCATCATAAGTTGCTGAATACAGATTAAAGCATACTATTTTTGCTTTATTTCCTTCAAGAATTTTATATATATATATATACATATATATATATATATAAGCAATCTATACCTTCTTCTACATCATCAAGAAGATGGAAAATTGTTTTGCATAATAATATATGTCTAAGCTCTATCATATTGCCTGTTTTCTCCAGAGGGAGAAAGGGAGAAAAGGCAGAGGAAAGTAGAGAACATTTATCTCAAAATTTAATAAACTGATTATTATAAATTGAACCTACATGTAATTGGGAAATTATTTTATAAATTATGTTGGGGAAATACAATGATTTATAACACACTTGTATATAATACATGTCATTTATTTTGGAATGTACCTTTAGGCAGTTCTCTGCCTAGGCCAAGAGAGCAGATATATATTCCACTTGGCATTTATGCCACTCTTCCTCCATAAATTTTTTCTCTTTCTTTTATTTTTTCCTTTTGTTTTATTTCTCTCCTCTGATGGACTTTTTGGTCCATCTCTTTTGGAATCCAAAGGCTGAAATTTAGACACCTGGGTCTTCAAATAAATTCTCATCTCTATGGCATCCCTAATATACTTCATATCTCTATGACAAATGATCTATAAAAAAATAAGTATCAAAGGCTTCCCTTTTCTTTGGAAATAGAACTCTACTTCTTTGGAATTTTAAAGTGTTTTTAAAAATTTAAATTTCACAAAATTTTTGCTAATTTAATCCTGGCTCTTTAAACACTATCAAAACTTGTTCTTTTTTATCATCCTTTTAAATTTTTTTTTCCTAAACTCATATCAGGTTTGACCTTCATCCTAGTTCAAATTTGCCTTTGTGCTATGGGTTTGTCTGGCAGACAGCTATTTGTCAGTTGTACAAGTTCAGCCTCCCCAATCTTCAGTTATTGAAGCAGTTCCCAAGATATTGTTGCATACTTTAAATGTTTTGACCCAAAGCTATGCTATTTTGAGAATAAATCACCTTTAAAATGGAATGTCCTTGTTGCCAGTCTCACTGCCAACAAGAGAGACACTTTATCCATTACTTCTTTTTTATTTAGAATATTTTTCCATGGTTAAATGATTCATGGTTCCCACACACACACACACACACATATACACACACCTTACCTCCTCCCTCCCTGAGCTGACAAGTAATTCCACTGGGTTATAAATGTATCATTCTTCAAAACCTATTTCCATGTTATTCATAGTTGCAGTAAAGTGATCTTTTAGCCTTAAAACCCTAATTATATCCCTATCAAACCATGTGATGGATCATGTTTTTCTTCTGCATTTCTGTTCCCACAGTTCTTTCTTTGCATGTGGATACGTTCTTTTTCATAAGTCCCTCAGAATTGTCCTATTTCATTGCATTGCTGCTAGTAGAGAAGTCCATCATATTCTATTGTACCACAATGTATAGTCTTTGTGTACAATATCTTCTGGTTCTGCTCCTTTTGCTCTTCATCAATACCTAGAGCTCTTTCAAATTCACATGGAATTATTACAGTTCATTACTCTTTTCAGCACATAATATTCTATCACCATCAGTTATCACAATTCATTTAGCCATGCCCCAATCGATGGAAAATCCCTCATTTTTCAATGTTTTACCACCACAAAAAGCGAGGCTATAAATATTTTTGTACAAGTCTTTTTCCTTATTATCTCTTTGGGGTGCAAACACAGCAGAGTTATGGCTGGAACAGAGGCCAGATATTCTTTTAAAACCCTTTGCTTATAATTCCAAATTGTCCTCCAGAATGGTTGCACCAATTCACAACTCCACCAGCAATGTATTAGTGTCCCATGCCACATTCCTTTCAATGTTTATTACTTTCCTTTGCTGCCATATTGGTGAATCTAATAGGTGTAAGGTGGTACCTCAAAGTTGTTTTAATTTGCAATTAAGAAAGACAGTTTCTACTATATTCTCTATAACTACATCTTTCTCTACTTTTCAGATAGTGTGCCACTGTGATCTCATTTCTGAAAATTTCTATATACTTCCCCAAAGAAAAAATTTCCCCTTCTTATACTTAACAAAGCTGCTCTCTTATTAGGTGTTTTATTGTGAAAGGAAATCATCCTCCTTTTTTAATTTAACTTAATCAATCAAGAACTTGGAATGCCCCTCTTTTCACACTTAACCTTTTACTAGAAAAGAAAGTTCACACACTCAAAGAATGGATGTGGATTCCAGAATCACTGCTCCCCCTGGGAAGTTCCAGGCAATTAAGAAACTATTTGGTTCCTGAGATGTGATAGACCAACCCACAATGAAAGAGATTAGAAACCAGAGAGACAGGAAGTGATATGGGAAAAGGCTTATAAAAGGTGAGAATATAGAGCCTAACATTTATTCAGCATTGGATTCATTCTGGCTTGGAGCTTTCTGCATTGAGAAGGAGTTCAGCTTTGGTGAACTCCTTAATTCCTTCAGATATACCCTTGTCTTTAGACTATTTTTTTTTTCGCTCAGAGACTCTGGATTAACAGTTTTGACTTTTTTGTGTTCTTCTGAATTTACATTTTAGTCTTCCCTACCACCAAAATAACATTCTATGTTAAATTTCTATTTTGGATCTTTGTTCATTTTCCAGACTTTTTCTTTTATCTCAAAAGACTGTTCAAATTGGGCTTTTTTCTAATAGTGAAGGGCACATTTTTCCCAGCTTCAAGTTATTTGTGCTGCTATCTTCAGAGATAGCTCTAGAGATATAGTATGATCTTCCCTGAAGCTGCAAGTGCTGTTATGTGCTAGTGTTCTACCTCATTCTGAGACCAAAACATAGATATAGATCTGCATATGAGAATTATGACAGGATTATTCTACTCAAAGCACACAAAGAAACCTCTGTAATCTTCTTCTGTATATTTGTCAACTTGCCTTAACATTTATTGTTGAGAGTTCTTGATGCCTTTGCTACTGATTCAACCATTTCCTACGCTCATCATTTCAGTTAGGATTGCTTCAGTGTACAGCTTTCCACTGCATTTCAATAGATACTTCATGCTGGCCATCTGAGCTCTTTTGGTTGAAACGTTATTTCACCCTTGGTTCTGCTTCTCTAGAATTTATTTTTAGTAATTATATTATACTTGTTGGGTAGAGACCAGATGGTTCCATGTGACTTTTCTGCCATCTTGGCTCTACTGCACTCCAACTCTTCTTTATCCCTCACTTTGTTCATTTCATGTTTCACTATTCTTACTAGAAAATATGAAGT